>NW_010313472.1:32760-35706 GCF_000700745.2 Antrostomus carolinensis
CCCAGCAAAAGCCCCCCACCAGGGCTAGCGACAAAAGGGGAGCTGGGGCTCGCTCCACAGGGCTCTTTAACCAGAGAAAGGGAAAAAGGAGATTTGGGAGCTAATTTAGAGCTTGGATTTGCTAAGTCTTTTCAGACACCGAGGCTATTGGCAGGGAGCCCTACAGCCCCCAAAAAAAACCAGCGGCTACACAAAGTCCTTCCCTTGGCAAGGGCAGTGCTGGGGAAGAAATAACACACAAAAAAACAAGGGACGTGATGGAGAGCTTGGCTGAAGGCTCCCTCCCCCCACTGACCTGTGTGCCAAGGAGGAAGAGGATGAAAAAAACCAACAAAAAAGTGAAAATTAGCCATTTAAAAAGCAAAGAAAAAACCCCACAGCACTTGTTTTGCTAAAGGGAAACATGGCTGAGCCAAAGGGATGGAGCTGTGGCAGGAAGTGAGTGGACATCTTGGGGCCATTGCTTTGCTCGGTGACCAGGGCAAAGCCATCACCCTCCCGACATCCTCCAGCCAGCACAGGGGAAGCAGAGATCCCACTGCCTCTCACACAGGTGGGAACAAGCAGCTGCATTTTGCACAGCCCTCCTGCACCCCACACTGCTCTACAGAGCCCCCCAAAATGACACCAGTGTCTCCCAGGGACAAATTGCACCCAAGCTGGTGCCCTCATCCCAGTGAACCTGCGGAGATGAGCACTGCTGGGCACACTGCTCTGCCTACAGCCTTGAGCACATGGCGGAAAAAATGGGGATTTTAACTCTAAATTTTATGACCCAAAAAGGCAGGGGGGTGGGAAGCCTCCTCTCTCCCCCTGGCACAGTCCCCACAGAGGTGACAGCTCTGGTGAGGGTGCTGCAGCAGCAGGAGCTCACCAGCACCCAGGGGTACAGAGGGTGAAGCCCTCTACAGCCAGAGCATCACAGCTGGGAGCAGCAGCTTCCCAGGGAAGGACAGGATGAGTTCCATGGCTAATTCCTTTTTTTCCCCAAGAGGGAAGAAAGGAAGGAGATTGATCATGAGAGCAAGGGGAACACTCAGTTGCACACAGGCAGAAACCCCCCATCTGGGTGACAGCTCTGTCCCCAGCTGCAGGGCAGTGCCAGCTATTAGATGAGGTGCTTTTACCTGAGGAGGGACATCCAGCCCCGACTTGGCTGCTGCAGCAGAGCAGGCGATGGGAGAACATCCCAGCATGGAGAGGGAGCATGGCAAGAGACTATCCATCAACAGAGACACCCAGACAACAGGCAAGGCATAGTCAGATGGAGTGTGATCACTTTAAACCAGCGGCTGTCGAAGAGATCCATGGCACAGGACTTTATCATTAAACCTGCTCTTCCCACCATCATGCATCACGCTGGGAAGCTGAGCACCACATAGCTCCATAGGTTCATCTACCCCATGCAACACCTGGAAAGCTCGAGCCAGCCCTGGGAGCAGAGCAGCTTGCTCGTGTTTATGCACCACTCCCTCCACAGAGATCTGCTCAGTTGGCCGAGCCAGGATCTCAGTACGACAGTGCCCTGTGGAGCACAAATGGCCCAAAGATAACATGGGTCATCTCTACCCGGGACTACCTCCTGCCACGTGGCAGCAGCCACACAGCCAAGACCAGTTGGGGTGCACACAGGCAGGGACATCCACCTTTCAAGGATCTGCAGCTGCCAAGGTCAATGTTTGACCGCAGCTCATCTCAGTTTATTCCAGGGAGCACAGGGCTGAGGCAGAAGAATCAGGTCACTTCACTCCTCTGTTTTAGCAAGGTCATTTCCCAATTCCCAGGACTAAGCAGCAGCTACTAGAACAACGTGGCTGACTCCTCCTCCTCCCCTTGGCCTTCAGACAAGGGGAAGATGAGCCAGGCTGCATGGCAGCGGTGGTTTAAGTACATAGAGAAGGAGAGGATTGAAAACAGCTCCACACCACAGCTGGTGCTGCAGCATTCCTTACAGCACGAGCATCCCAGGGGGATCTGGGAGAGGGTGGCCCCAAACTGGTACTAAATATGACTTGAAACAAGGTCAAGGTAGCCCTCAAAGAGAGAATTAGGATCTGTCAGTCCAACCAGCATCTCCAAGCCCAAGCAGCATCCCCACATAACTGATTCTCAAGATGTCTGGTGAGGAACAGGATCCATGACATGCTGGCGTCACCCCAGGCTCCATGAGCTGCAGGCAGCAACAGCACCAGCCCTTCCTCACAGGGCACCCAAGGTGGGCAGAAAAGCTTTCACTGGCAGCTTATGGTCTTCCCCACCAGGGAGGACACGGCCACAGCCACATTCCCTCCCATAACCTCAGCCTAAGGGCACAAACCTTACTTGATAATGGGATCCTCAGCCATACAGCCAAGAGGCATCTTGCAGCTTGTTAGCTGGATGCTGCGGGGCAGGAGGAATCCTTGGCACTAACTCAAGCAATAGGTCGATGTTCCTGGAGCTGTTGTCTCATTTCTGTTTCTACAAGCCTTGCAGCAATCATCACTTTTGTTTGCAGTTTGTAAATGAGCCTCTTCCATAACTAATCCCACACCACGGATGGTCGGCTGTGCACCACTCCATCCTCATGGTGCTCTCCAAAACCAGCACCCCAATATTCACCCCCCATCATCTCCCAACCCCATGAGGTTGTTTGAAGCTGAAGGACCATTTTCCAGGGGGTTGTAGATGTGCCTGAACCCGTAGGGTCCTGAAGGGATGTGGGGGACAGTATCTGAACAGCTACACAACATCCCAAAGACCCCGCCACAAGGAAGGGTGGTGGGAGAACACATTGGAGAGTTGGGTGGAAAGGAACCTGATGAGGTGTAGGGTCCTGAAGGGATGTAGGGGACAGCATCTGAGCTGCTACACATCCTAAAGACCCCACCACAAGGAAAGGTGGTGGGAGAACACACGGGAGAGTTGGGTGGAAAGGAACCTGATGAGGTTCAACATGAGCAAGTG
>NW_010313472.1:35941-50082 GCF_000700745.2 Antrostomus carolinensis
TGGACTGGATGATCTCCTGAGGTCCCTTCCAACCCCCACCATGCTGTGATTCTGTGAGAAGCACCTGCCCTGCCCTCACCATCCCTGAGGTCCCAGCCATGGCAGGGATGCTGTGGGGGATCAGGTCCCCCATATCCCACTCCAGGGCCGCCCCACAGAGCCCTCACTTGCCTCGCTGAGCCACATCCCAGCACGTGAGCAGGTCAGCGAGTTCAAATCATTAATTTCTGCAGCAGAGAGAATCTGACAGGCCCAGTGCTGGTGTGAATAATGATGGATCTCCAGGAGAGGCTAAGCAAAACTTGCAGCTTAATCGTAGCCAGAGACTCTTTGGGGCATCAACCAGCTCCCTCCATCCAGCCGTTCCCCCCATCACAATTTCACTCTGCTGATGGCTGACACACCGCTGCAGCTCACAGCACTCACGTGGGGCTGTCACCCCTTTACTTCTGCCTTATCAAACCCACCCCCCAACACAGACCTCTGCAGAACAATGCTCCCAAAACGCTCCAATGTTTGCAAAATAAGTGGTAAATTCAACTCCAGGGCTGCTCTCTGCTTCCCTGCAACCGCTGCTGTCACTACCCTTGGTTTCACCCCATGTGTCATGAGTTGGTGCAATGAGGAAGACCATGCCCAGGACAGCAGGAGAGCTCAAGCTTGCCTAAGGGGTGGCTGAGGAAGAGTTTATAACCAGAGGGTGCCTCTGGGAAAGGAAATGGAGATTCCTGACATTGCCAAAGCATCAGTCCTCCTGCAGGCAGGTTTCTTGCCTGCTGATCTGAAAAAAAAGAAATCAGGAGCTAGAAAGAAAGCAGCTAGAAGGGAAAACAACCTGTTTCCCTTTTGGATAAAGAACAACACAATGAAGAAAAGTGCCAAAGCCCTGAAAACCGAGCGTTTCCCAGCAGAGCTGTGCTGATGCTCCTGCTCACTCCCTCTCCAACCACTGCCATACCAACTCCAGCCCAGCCCCCACCCAGGGCAAAGCCCAGCCAGTCCCAACAGCTCCCTTCCAAAATAATTATTTTCCTGCAGTTTTAGATAATTGGATTTTTAAAATAAGCACAATTACTTTTTTTTTTCCCCCCTCCCTTCTCCTTCCTTTTCTTTTTGCTGCACATCACGAACTCAAGGCTGCTGCTGCTCGGAGCTGGCTGAGACCTTTTGAAAAGCAGAGCTCACTCCTTGTCCATGGGGATGGAGGTGGGAGGGAGGAGGTGGAGTGGGAGCAGTGACAGGTAAAAATAACCACACTTGGCCTGATGTTGCTCCCAATTAAGCCAGTGGGAATTTTGCCCAACTTCCTACAGCAGCAAGATCCAGATAGGCACATAAAGAAAGTCTTCTGCTACGTTAGCATCTCTATGACAATCAGAAAAAATTAAAAATAATTTAAAAATCACATATATTAGAGCTTCCTCACCGTATTTACCCTGCTATATAGCAGCATCCCCTTCACAGAGACTGGAGAAACTTGGTGAGTGACCATCAGACCCACATGGTCATCCCCCACAGCACCACATCTCCTCTGCTTTAGGCACAGTTACTCCATGAAGAGCTCAGCAAGTTGGGTTTTTTTTGTTGTTTTATGTTTTGGGGTTTTTTGGGATGGTTTTTTTCCAAGGAACAGTTTATCTGCTCAGACAGTTTCACATCAGCTGAAACTAAAGTGTAAGTGGTTTTGGGGAGGATATGGAAAGTGTGGAAGAGTAGAAACATTTCATTCTGACACTTCCCTGAACAAAAAGCACTCTGCCTTTTCACAGTGTATCGTTGCCTTGTGAAACCAAGTCCAATTTATTTTTAAATGAAAAAAAAAAAAAAAAAAGGAAAAAGAAAAAAAAAGGCAAGCAAGCCCAAACTGAAAGCAAACATGATATTTCTGGGGACAAATGTGATATAGCATTTCATCCTGTCGTTAACACTGACTCCCATCTTTGGGATTTGCCAACCAAACGAAAATTCAATCTTTTGTAGTGCTGTAATGTAAAATCTTTCACAACCAGCTTTAAGCTGTTCTGCATCAGGTTCATCACAGGTCACCTTCACATGAGCCCAGCGCCTGCTACCGACATTTCAACTGATGCCAAGATTTCTAACTTGCATACAAACAAGAATAACTCCTGAGAGAAGGAAGATCTGCAGATGATACCAGGTTTGAATGAAAAAGTAAGATATTTCACTCCTTGTTTGAAAACCAGCCCATCCAGTCAGCCCCCAGGCTCACCCTGGAGAAAAAGCAAACCCCAGGGCAAGGAGCATCACCTGCTCCCCATGTCCCCAGGGTCAGAGCCCACATTGTACCAACAGGAAGCTGGAGGTGATGCTACTGCTGCAGGGAGGTAAAGAGCATCCCAGGTGTCATCCAGCATGATAGAAACAGCACCCAACACCCTGCCAGCATCCCTGTCCCCTGGCCAAGGAGCACCCCGAGGAAACCCTTTCCATCATCAGCAACTACCTGGGAGGCAGAGGCCACCCCCACACCTCCTGAGACAGCTGGCACCTATCACAGTTGTCCCATTTGAACATTTCAGGACAATTTTAAGGCCATACAGAGTTTTGAGCCTGGCAGTTTGAAGCCATCAGATCCAGGCTGGTCACAGCAAAGCATTCATGTGTTTGCATCAACATTTCAAAGGGACCCAGCAAACACTCCTGGCACTTTGCACACAGGATTAGCACGAGGCTCCCATGTGGAATCGCTCTCGCTGGGAACCCAGCAGCTCAGCCAGACCCACAGCACCAGGAAATGGGACAGGGATGCTCCTTCCTCCCCAACTGCTCTGCAAACAGGAGCTGAGGCAGAGAAAGCCACCCCACCAAAGCCTGGCTCTTCCATCTGCTTCAGCCAGGCTGAGAGAAAAAGCACCGAGAAAAGGTCAAGCTACCAGCTACGCCCCACGGTGCGGTAGATGCACAAGTATTTCTCCCAGACAGATGGTGGGAAGGGGAAGAGCAAGGAGGAGGAAGGAAGGGAACAAATTCAAGACAAGAATCTGAAATCAGCAAACTCCCAGCACACCACACGATAAAAATACCGGGCTCGCTGTCACCAGCGGTGTGGAGGGACCTGCCACGGGGTGAAGGCAGAGGCACATGACACCTTGCTGCATGTCCCACCTTCAGCCATGAGCTAACATTGCTCCAATGTTCCTCACCTCATTTCCAAAACCTTCCTTCCACAATTTTTCTCCATTTCCCCACCACTTCAGCATCTCCCTTCCAGCTCTAGCACCCCAACTCCACCAGCCACCAACACGAGCTTTTACTTTTTCCCCCTTCCATCCTCTTTTCTCAGCACGTTGAGGTTGGGAATGTTCTAAGGCAGCAGATCCCTCCCGTGTGTTCAATGCCATCTGCAAAAAGCAAACCCCTCCCAAACGCTTCCTATGGGTGCTTTTCCCCCCAGTACCAACTTCGATTGCTTAGGGGGTGACAGGAAAAAGTTAGTTTGCTGCTCAGTTCAGATGAACCAAGAGTATTTATTCAGCCTCACTTTATCACAGATGCAAATCAAGCACTCACTCCAGTTACATATTTTAACACAGTGGGGGGGGAAGAAAAAAAACCTGCTGAATAGAAAGCTATAAAATGTCTAATGTATTCACAGTAGCAAAGGTAGAAAACAGAGAGAGATTAGTGGAAAAATTATTAACATTAACAGGTGTCGTTGTCACAAAAGTGACACTATAAAGACAAATCCCCCCAAAATTAATTCCCTAAATACAAGAGCAGATCGTTAACTGCATGTTATAGTGTCTCAGCAAAGGAGGGGGAGAGCAGAGAAGAGGGGGAAGGTGGATGAAAGAGGCTTCTGCTCCCAGCCCAAAAAAAGCTGGTTAGTTTATCTTCATTATGAAGATAAAATTGGAATCTGAAGAATGTCCTTATCCCAGGAAAGAGCAGATGCCAGTGTTGGAGTGAGAGGACCAACAGGCTCATTTCTAGATTCCCCCACCAGCAATCTCCCATCCCAGTTCAACTGGACACGCATGACTTCGTTACCATCTCCACGAGCAGGTAAAGGTTACAGGTGGAAAGTTCATCTTCAAGCTGTGCTGAGCTCCAGTCCCCAAATCAACAGGTCCTACAAGTGCTCAGCCCCACCACCTTGGACACAGCAAAGGTCCCACCATGCCCCTTTGGCCACCCCAAAGCAGCTCAGGGAAGAGCTTAACGTCACCTTCAGCAGACCGGGAGGACTGCTTATGGGACACTGCTCCAGGCAAGGTGCCAACAGCTCAGTCTGCCATCAGCACAGAGCTTGCAGCTCCCATCCATCACCCAGGGACCTGGGGGTGCTCAGTCCATCTGCACGGTGGGGTGGGCACCTCCTTTTCCTCTCCCCAGACGTGAGGAGTGGGGATGTGATTGTCACACAGGGAAACACCGAACCCAGCTCCTGGGGCTTTAGGGCTTTTCTTTTTGGTTTTGTTTTTAAATAAAAACCAGCCCATTGGAGATCAATTTAGCTTTTTAATACCTTTCAGATAAGGAAATCTGCTGCTGCAGCAATTCTCTTCCTACCTTAATTAATTCCTAAACATATCACAAGCTGGAAGGGCACGTTTTATGAATCTGGTTGACCTCCTGGTGCAGAAATGATGACACAGATGTTGTGCCTTCCTCACTACCTCATTACTCATGTTACATCATTTTTTTTTCCCCCAATTGAGCTGGCTGTCAGGAGCTCCAATGCTGTCATCAGCAAGACACACTGCAATGAGCCAGAATAAAGCTTAAGAAATGATTTGTACCAACCAGAACACCCAGCTCCACTGGAGCGGCCAGTTATCCTGCAGAACACACCGCCAGGTAAGCTATGAGCACATGGTTGAGGGGGAAGTAAATCCACTGGGAAGTTTTGCACCAAGAAGGATAAAATACTGTTGGGTAGGAAAATGAGACACTACTCAAGCCACAGCTAAGCAGATGGGAACCCCAGAGTTGAAGGAACCCGCGTGTAGATGTGTCCGAAGGCTGTGGGACATGGAATGATCTCTTGGAGAGCTGTTTGCTAAGGAGGGTGGGAATCACCCCAGCTTTGCAAAGGGGCTCAGCCTCCTCTCCCCTCTCATGCACACTGAGATAAGCCCAGCTGCACCAGTATGAGATCATATCCATCCACAGGAAGGATAATAACCCTGCCAGCACACACAGGTACAGAGGCAATCAGGCTGGGGCAGCTGTTTGGAGAAGACCTCACCATCCTGCCCAACACACTGGATGGATGCTGCGTTCAGAGCAGCCACCCAAGAAACACCAAGGGAACAGGGGATGGCTGCCATCACACCCCAATGACTGCGTAGGACAAGCACTATGCCACCTGCACATGATGCTTTGTGCAACTGAGGCGAGAGCCTAACAAGACACAGGTTCCCCAAGGAAACACGGGCAGTGGAGCATGGAGGGAGAGAGAGATGTGATGTGGGTCACAGGTAATGGCAAAAAGTGGGGGGAAAAAAGAAGCAAATAAATGTATTTGTCATGGTCCTTGCTGGGTGATGGCAGCTTCAGAAAGGAGACAGCGGCAGCTCCTGTAACCTCACTCACTCTCAGATATTGCTGCAGTGTTTGAGAAACGAGAGAGCTGCTCCAGCCTGAGGCAGCCACGAGAAACCATCCTCACTGGGACCCACCGGCATGGTGCACCGGACCCCTCCCCAGCTCCACTTCAGAGCTGGATGCTAAATCAGAGGGAAACGTTTAAGAGCACACTTTATACCCAGCTCAGAGGCTGCCACAGCACAGCCCCAGTGGCTGATCATTAGGGAAACATCAGGATGCACAAGAACAAGAAGAAAAAAGGGAATTGGTATAAATAAGAGCTGAAAAAAAAAAAATCCGCTGGGAGATCTAGAAACCAGCAGCTAACTTGTCTACTGTCAGTAACAGCCAGAAGAAAGTAGACATTAAAAATAAAAAATAATACTTAAAAAAAAAGCTGCCTGATGAGGTCTGGTCACCTTTTATTCCAGATATTGAAACGCTCCCTTGCAGGGTGACAGTATGAGATGAAACAAGGCTTTTGCTTATTACTGTTCTCACAAAAGCTCACCTTATTTCTGCAGGAGATGGAGCAGAGCTCGTCTGCACACCTGCACACCACACAGGCACGGTCCCAGCTCTGATCTCCCACAGCCAGGGCTTGGAGCAGCATCACTCACACAGGTTTATGAGAGGAAACACAACCCACAGCACCGACAGTCACGTCTGCAGGAGCACAGGTTGATCCCTGTGCCCGCAGGATGGGATGCAGCTCTGCATCCTCTTTCCAAACCTACATCCCAGGTACCCACAGGGCCAGGAGGAGCAGCAATGGCCCTACCAAAGGTCTGCAAGGTGGGACAACCTGTCTGTCCTACCCATCCCCACCCCTCCACCTCCCCAGTTCTGCAAATAAGCCCCTGTCTACAGCAAACGCTGCTGGACGTGGTCCTAGGTCTGAATTCACCACGATGCAGAGCAATAATTAAACAGGGACATGAGATGGTGAAGAACAACAACAAAAAATAAATATCTCTATTTTTTTTGTTAAATTCAGCAATTTACAAGGCTGGAATAATTAGTGGTTTAAAATGTTTTGACACAAGCAGCCCCAATAATCATGATAAATCATATCAGGCATATGCCCAGATCCTTGAAGTGACAGATGACAAACAGAGCAGTGACAAGACGCTCCATCACGCGGGGAATCATTGAGTTAATGGAAGAATTATTGCTTCTGAAATCCACTCCAGTCCTATTGTGAGGAACATTCCAATTTATCAAAGCCAAATGAACATTAATTGCTGCAGCCTGGTAAGTTTTCGAGCTGCTGTGACCTTCATTGAATTTTAATCCAAAACAGATAAGATTTACTTCCACACAAGAGGAAACAACACAATTAAACCCAAATGACAGCTAAGATTATGGGGAAAAAACACAACAGGCGTAATGACAAAAATATTGATTCCTTTTTACTTGACACTGCACCAAAAAAAAAAAAAGGTAAATAAATAAAATCCAGCATTTGCATATTTGTTTTTTTTCCTTTTTTCCTTTCTTTTCACTTGGGAGACAAATTTCAGATGCTCCAGCCAAGAGGAAAGGGGTGGCAGACAGTAATGGAGACTGAATTCCCTTTAACTGCAGTAATTAATGGGATGTCTCAATGGGGAGAGATTAAGATTAAACAGTGAGGAAAGGGTGAAAAAAAAAAAATCAAGTATTATTTTTGCTGTTAAAGACGCCCTTGAGCTTGGGAATGGAGGTATGAAGAGGGTCACGGTCAGATAGTGCCCAGGGCTTTTGCAGGGGCAGATAGTAGCCCCAGGGACATGGACACTGGTGGCCCTTTTTCTGCTGCACTGGAAGCAAACCCACCCCAAACCAGAAAGCCACGGAACAACAGCCAAAATCACTGGAAGGAGCAAACCCAGGACTTACACCTCCCCCACCAGAGCCTCCACACAGCACTGGGGGGTTCTTGGCTCTGGAGGCAGAGCTGGAGCGATCAGCCAAGTCATCAGCATCTCCAGAAATCCAAAATAACATTCCCATCAGAGGGAGCTCAGCTTGGAGACATCTCACTGCCCACTAAAGCTTTGCCAGAGTAATCCCTGAGCGCAGGATCAGCGAGATGCCCCAGGCAAACCTTCCCTGGCTTTCTGTACCTCAGCCAGAGGGCAAGGAGACAGGTAAAAATAAGTGTTACAGCCACTTAAAGGAGACGGAAGGAAGCATTTTCCCCCGTCTTCCCCTGTCCCTCACAGTGAGACACTGGGCTGATGATGACCAGGGCACACTGTCCCCGAATGCCAAGGCAGTGCTGAGGTAGGCTGAAACTCCTCTCACAACCTTAAGAAGCTGTGGTTGCTCCTCCCTGGAAGTGTTCAAGGCCAGGTTGGATGAGGCTTTGAGCAACCTGGTCTAGTGGAAGGTGTCCCTGCTGCTGGCAGGGGGGTTGGGACTGGATGAGCTTTAAGGTCCCTTCCAATCCAAACCAGTCTGGGATTCGATGATCCTCCTGCATATTGGGAATGAGGTTTTAGTCTATAGAGAGCACACGGAGCTGTTAGGCTTTATGGCAGGAAGCAGGAGAAAAAGTATTTGAGAAGCTGGGAAGGAGGACATGGGGATGTCCAGCTGTGTCTTGAGGCAGGAGAAGGCAAGATACAGAGGAGGGAGGACAGGCAGGGCCTGCAGAGACCCCCACACTGGCACACAGCACAGCCAGGGAACCCCAGTGCCAAGGCACCAGGAGGGCTCGAGAGACAGGGGCTCTCTGGGGTGCGATTTAGCTGGGGTCAGGGAGGAAAGTAAAAGAGTGAGAAAGCAGCCTGAACAGAGCCCAGGGACTTTAATTAAATATTTCACTCAAGAAACAGACTTTCACCCCATTTTACTTTAGCTCCATAACTCCATGTGGTCTTGAGAGGGGATAAAAACACAAAAAAACACACTGTCTTCTGCTAGTAACTCCAAACTTGGCTTGTGTTCACTCAAAAAGTTAATGGATCTTCTAAAAAAACTGGGCAAAGTGTCAAGTCAGTGCTGCAATCCTGACCCAGAGCAGAAACACCCTGGGGCTTTTGCCTCCCCAGGGATGTGCCTGCAGCCCAGACCCCATCCCAGACCCACATCCCTGCCTGGGACCTCAGTTCCCATTGTGAGGACTATCAGGATTCATAAAGAAAGTGGAATTACAGCTCATTCTGTGCAGGAGGAACTCTCCTGTCTTCCCTTTGCTTTTGCAGCAGGACAGGAGAAGCTCAGAGCACGAGTTCACTCTCACAACAAAGCCACAGATGCTCCCATGCTATCAGCTTCAGGAAGATGTGGCAAAGCATATCTTCATCGGCTAACCTGGGATTAAAGTGCAAAACCATTTTTTCTGTGATCTGCACGGTGATACCTTGAGCTCCAGCCCACCAGCATCGCTGCTCCTGCGCTCTGAGATACAGCAAATGAAGGCTCTGGGCAGGAATTCCCCAAAGAAACTTGTTTCTCTGGCCAAAGCATCAATTCATTACAATCATCACGTTGTTTTTTAGAAAGATCACCTTCAGCAAGGACCGAGGACAAGGATTGAATCTCTCTCTACTACACAAACTCTGCATTTCAAGCCATTGCAGTAATCACCAGGCTCTACAGCCAGTGTCCTCTGCAGCCACGGGTCTCTTCTCCATGTCGCAGGTTTACCCACAAGAGCCAAACAATTCCATACTGGAACCAGGGATCCAACTCTTCACACCCCAGACTTGGGTTTTGCCATCTTCATTCCTTGCTATCATCTCTCTCTCACTTATTTTTTCAGGCTCATTTTCTAAGTATACCAGTTTTACCTTTTTACCCCCCTCAAAACTCCATCACACTCACATTTTTCACAGCACAGAAGAAACATTCCCTATTCAACCCAGTAAGCTGCAGTCCCTGCTTCCTTTCCTGTCTGCCATCCTATCATACTGCCTCTTATCTTGCCCAACAGCCTTAATGCAAAGCCTCTCTCCGTGCTCACACACACTCAGTGCCCAATCTAAAGCCCCACTGACAAGGGTTGAGATGCTCAAAAAGACAGATTTAAGTTGTAAAAGCCAAATAGCCGCTTGTTCAAATAGGAAAAAAAGGCTTTGTGCAGCCATCATCTCAGCTTCTCCTTCCAAAACAAAGGACAGAAGGCGTGGAGATGACACACAGGTTCCAAAACGTGAACAGATGCACCTTTTGCTGTAGTGGGAACCCCCAACCCTGCAATAGACTTACTTTGGGCAAATAGGTGACACAAACATACACAGGATCTACAAACCTTTTTATTATTATTATTTTTGTTGATGGGATAGTTTATCCCATCAGGAGTTAAAGGACAATGTATTTACCCCCTTTTTACAGATGAAGCTCTACAGCTCAGAGGGATGATGAACCAGATCCAAATACATAAGCAACCATCTCATAAATATACTGAAATAAACATTTTAAGACACATACATGACACATTAATAAAAGGTCACAAACACCTGAGACAGAGATATTCAAAGCATCTGCATTATCTTTTAACTTTTAGATCAGGCTCATTCTTTGCAAGAGGATATCACACTATAGCCCATACCCACCTGACAGGGAAAATTCAGGTGCAGAAAGCTTCAAGAAGAAACAACCAAGCCCAAGATCTTGCCTATGCACATGCCCGAAAGCAAGAGCAAGGAAAAATACTCCTCACATTTCACCAGTTGCCAGCAGAGGCAGGAATAACCACAAGACAAGCCTCCTTGTCACCTTCTCAACAGCTTCTTCCCTACAGTCTATCGTTTTATTTTCTTTCATTTTCTTAAAAGACCAACCACTCTTTTTTTTCATGGCCCATTCAAACACATCCCTCCCACTCTGGAGGTCCAACCAAGAAAGGACATGGATATTTGCAAACTGAACTCAACACTCCGCTCCTTATCATCACCCTCCCACCACGATCTGGCCACCATCCCCTCCCAGATGGTCCTCTGTCCTCTCAGATGCCATTGGCAGCTTCTACTCACCATGACTGAGATATGAAGAATGTGCATCTGCTCCTCCACTATCTCCGAAGGCTCCTGGAGGCTGGGAGGGGTGGTCCGGGAGAGCTGCTCAGCACTGCTCATGGAGACATGGAAGTACAGGGTGCCATTCTCCAGCCACTGCTGCTTCCAGTGCACCAGCGAAATGTCAGCCACCGTCCCCGACATCTCTGCAGGGACAAAACACACAAAACTGAGGATCAGCTTTCTCCATGGTGTTAAAAGGTGATATTTTTAGCAGTACTAGAAATCAGGACTTTTGAGTCTTACCCCCGGTACTGCTTCTGATCTGCAGGATGAGCCTGAGCACTGGTTTTTTGGCCTCTGGTTGCTATTTCCCCCATATACAAACAGTAACAGTTGTCTTCCTTAATAAAAAGCAGGAAGTGCCTTGGGATTTCTGGACTAGAAAGGCAGCAACAGTAAATAACACATTGCACAAGGTGCTTTTAACCTCCTGTAGCTCTCCCAGCAAAGAGGCCTGGAAGAAGCTCCTCGAGACCTGCAACCAAACCCAGGGGAGCTTTGCTGCTCAGCGCAGGCTGGAGGGAGGACACTTGGTGCCAAGCAATCCAAAATGCAGACATCAGTACGTGTTCTGCTGATGTTTACAATGGAAACCTCCTTCCAGTTAGCACTAGAGCCATCTTCAGCAGGGATGGTCCCAGTACAGACTAACAAGCACCAGTAAGAAGAGAGAAGCACCAGGCTTGACAAATATATATTGGCCTTGGGGTTGCATGTCTCTTGGTCTTCCTCTGCAGCCTTCTGTTAGTTTTACATCCCACCCGATCCTGATTTAAGAAAGGTTGAGAGACTTAAGGTTGTTCAGCCTGGAAAAGCTCCAGGGAGACCTTATTGAGACTTTTCAATGATGAAATGGGGCTTATAAGAAAGATGGGAACAAACTTTTTAGCAGACCCTTTAGTGACAGGACAGGGGGAAATGGTTTTAAACTAGAAGAGGGGAGATGTACATTAGATATAAGGAAGAAATTTTTCACACTGAGGGTGGTGAGACACTGGCCCAGGTTGCCCAGAGAGGGGGTGGAATCCCCATCCCTGGAAACACTCAAGGTCAGGTTGAAATGGGCTCTGAGCAACCTGATCTGGTTGAAGATCTCACTGCAGGTGGTTGAACTAAATGATCTTTAAAGGTCCCTTCCAACCCCAACCATTCTCTGATTCTGATTTACAGAGTTAAGGGCTCTAGGACCAGGATTACACATCCCAGCACACATATCCACCACAGCAGCTTCCCCTGACCCAGGGCACCACACCTGACTACTTAGGGGCTTAGACAACCCAGGCACCACGTAACCAAAAGCCAGACCCACAGTCTCCAGCACAGCCAGAGCCAACAACCCCAGCCTGGCCAGGAAGCAGCAGAAGAGGCAGCAGTGCTGACAGCTCCACAGCTGCCCATCAAGTTCTAAACAGATCTCTGCAAAAAACTGATTTAGCAGTTTAGCAGCCAAATAAAAACAAACAAAAAAAAAGATACTAGCACAAAAGGAGCCAAAATATTTCCCCTTCCACCACCTCTTTTTTTTTTTTGGTGTTTGTTTTTCCATCTATAATATAAGCAATGGGAAGCAAGTCAGGGCCTTCAGCAATCACGCACTTTGTGAAAGACCCAAATTCAGTTCCCTCCTGTCTGGGAACAGAAAGCAGCTGTAACAGATCATAACCTGCAGTCTGTACAGCACTTCTGCTCCAGAAAGGCTGGCAGGACAAGTTCAGGTGCCCCTGGCACCATGGTGGGAATGGAGACAAGGTTCTTCTCCACGCCTTGGCCACAGAGCATCACCCACAAGAGGATCAGCAGGGAGGACAAAGCTTGCTCCCCTGGGAGCCAAGTGGCCAGGGAACAGCAGTGGCACTTTGCATTTCATTTTCCTGATCCCAGGTGGGCAAAAGCACATCCAGTGGAGTCAAAGGCAGGAACAAGCCTGGCTGAGGCTGTAATGAGGAATTACACACACCTTGCAGGACAAGATGCTTCAAGATACTTGGGTGCTGGCTCACGAGCAGTCACACAGGCTACAAGACCAGACCCACATCCCAACCCAGCAAAAAACCCTCTTGATTCTTCAGAAACAATTCTTCTTACCCCTGAAATCAATACATTTTCCAGCAGCAAGCTCCTGACTTTCCCTTATGGATTAAAACAGAGCCAAGCCCCCCTGCTCAGAGAGAAGCCCCCATCACACCCCTGGTCCCGCAGAACCCCCCTGGCTGCATAGCCCAGCTGAGGACAGAGACATCATTACCCCGTTACTGCCAACTCCCTGATCCAGCACCTCACTAATTACCCTGCTGAGGTACCTGAGCCACTGCACTGTCACCTGGATCTAATCAGAGGGCTGTGCTCATTATCTCTGCCTCCCCAGCACAGCACCAGTCGTTATCCCCAATCTCTTACACACATCTGAGCACTCATAGGAGAAAAACTAAACAGCTCCTGACCATGCATGGGATCCATCAAGAGCCCACGCTGGCACTTAGAGGGGACGCGTGAACTCCCTGTCACATCGCTGGCATTGCAATGAGCTCGCTCCTAATAATCCCTTCCCTCCTTTAATAGAAATAGCTGGAGCAAATCAGTAGCAAGAGGTGTTGCTTGTGCTCTTTACCCTGTAAATCAAGGCTCACGCTGCAGGACAGCAGCCTGCACAAGACCTGGGAATCTAATGACATGAGAGTTTTGTGTCTCTCGCCTCCGAAGAGGCAGAAGGTTTCTTACAGTGGTAAAAACAAGCACAAAAGGAGAAGAATATCAGGGCTACTTAATTGCAGTCGTCTTCCTAGTGATATTCCAAAGGTCTGTACTGAAAAGCATCTCCTTGTCTAATTAAAATCGTAACAAATGCTACTTTTAGGACTAAAAGCAGTATCTCACCTTTGGTATAGAGACCACAAGCTCTTCTATAGAAGCAAACAGGTCAAGGGACAGCACAGAAGCATCAAGAGACAGCACTCTGGTTATGCAAAGCCACCTTAATTCTGTTCAGAGGGCCAGTCACCCATAGGAGAGGATGATTTATGGTATTACACACTCATCACACACCCCCCTTGCAGCAGATTTTTCCAAAAGAGCTCGAGGAGGGAGGTTCTACCACCCAGACCACAGCATAGACCTGATGTGGGTGCCACCAGGACCCTACTGCTACAGTTCCCAAAGGCTACATCACATTTAGGGAAGCACAGGGGAAAAAACCTCCAGGATCAAACTTTCTCAAGATTTTTTCCCCTGCGCACACATTTTTGCATGGGATGTTTAAAAGGATCACAGAGAACATTTCTGGGGAGTTCTGAGATATAAGCAATTCTTTGGATTTTAGCCTAGACTGAAGATAAGCCTGTTTCGTTTTACAAAAGGTCTCTTCCAAAAGTAGAAACTTCAATTTAACATTCATTTCACCATTTTAAGCAAACCTAGCAGCGACGTAATTTCTGACGCAAGTTGACTTGCCAAACCTGGGTACCATTTACCACACATTCAGAAATACCTGGATGCTCTTCACCTCTGCAGCCTGTGTTGCAGGAACCTGCCCATTACTGCTCCCAGCACTGCAGGATATCACAGAATCACAGAATATTAGGG
>NW_010313473.1:0-224 GCF_000700745.2 Antrostomus carolinensis
GGTACCGCTTCCCCATCCCCGGGGGAGCGGGCACCAACCCACCGAGACTCTTTGCGCATCTCTCCGCAGCCGCGCTTAAGCCCGCAGTACCGCCGCGCACTCGCTCTCCGCAGCAGCCAGCATCACCCCCGCCCCAACCCCGGCGGGACCCGCTGGCCGCTTCCCTCGCCGGGGTCCCCCGGCGTTTCCGGGCTGCGGGGTGTGCAAAGGGGGAAGTGACCGGC
>NW_010313473.1:239-9952 GCF_000700745.2 Antrostomus carolinensis
CCATCCACCGGAGAGGAGCCCCGAGGGAACCCCACTTCCCCCCACGGCTGCTCACTGCTGGTGCTTTGGAGGGGTGGAAAAAAACCCCAACAACAAACACACACACACAAAAAAGACATTAAAACCACTTGATGCTTCCTTGGTTCTGGAGGGGGAGGGAATTTATTTTTTGTTATCATGTCAGATTCTATTTTATATGTAACTTGAACTGCCTACAGGGACAGCGGGGTATGAAGACTTATTTTTGTACAAGAAACCTTAGAGAAAAGGGGTGAGGAGATAGTTCTATTTTTAGCAAATCCTATTCCCTTGTTCTTGAACACTGCCAGCTAGAATGTCTTGGGAACATACATGGTTTGGATAAAAAGTGAGGTGTTTTTTTTTTTTTCTCCAAACACTTTAGTAAAAGACTGTCACGTTCTGTTGTGTTTTAATGTGGTGTCTGAGTTTGCCTGGTGTGAAGGTCCACTCCTCTGAAAACTGAAGTTTGGTTGTTTTGTTTTTATTTTTAAAAAAATAATGTATTGAAGGCATTTTTGTATGCACTTGCTAGGATTTCTTAAGTTGTACATATGCAGTTTTTAAAAGAGTAACATATTTTATGTAAATTGACTTTATAAATAATAATAAAAAAAATCTATTTATAAATGGCTTCAGGGCTGTGAGATGCATGTATTGGCCAGAAATGCCCAAGGGGGGTGGGAGAAGGGAGCAATGAGTGAAGCAGCAGAGAGGCACAGCTCTCCTGGACCAGGTTTCACATGCAGAAGCAGTAGGGAACAGCCCAGCATAACCTCCAGGCTTGCTTCCCCCCCATTCATATTCATACTTGGTGCAAGTACTGCAGAGATGATGTTTGGGGAGATGCAGAGGTATAGAGGACACAGTGCTGGTAACTCCTAGACATGCAGAAGGTGCTGCAGGCTGTGCTGCTCTTCCCTCCAGGGATGGAGAAGCAGGGGAAGGTAAAGAGAGAGGAAGAAGCTAAGGAGGGAGTGGATATCTGAAGTTTTTTCGTCCTGGCAGCTACTCTCAGGAGTTACATTGAGGTGTTTTTATTCAGGGGAACCAGCATCTCCAAGAAGATTGTTGTCACTCAAAACCCACACATAACTAAGTGTCCCAACTGACCCACTCTAACTTCACCTGCAGGTACATATACTTTATTTAAAGGCAATAAGCAAACATGAATTGCTCCTTAGAAATTATCATCTAAGACTCTGAATCTCCTAAGCATCCATTTCTTTTGGGCTCATGCTTCAGTGAAGGTGAGCCAGAGGAAAGACAGATGGGCTGGGAAACAACACACAGGGATGATGGCAGGAAAAACTACAGCAAAGGCTGTTCCTTCCCTTAAATAGCTCTAGTGAATGTTACTAGTTAAATGGAGCAAAATGGGCTGGTCTGTAGAATATGCTGAGCAAACACAAATAGAAAGGGTTATTAAAATTGACCTACTTTGCAGAGACTGTGTGTATCATCCCTGCTGCAAGGTAGGTAGAAGTTTTCAGGAGTATGATCACTCAGCAGTCCCAAATTCAGTAATTGCAGTGGGTGCTCAGTAATCCAGATCAATAAGTATTGCATACATATGACTCTATTTGAAGAGGGAAAAAAACCCCATGGGAAAATGCAGGCTCTACCAGCAAGCAGCATCTAGGAGCCTGCAAGCCAGAGTGATAGTTATTGTGCTTTAAATTCATTCCCTAATCAAAGCTGCTCTAATAAACAGACCCTTTCAAAGCCCTGGGAGCTGAAGTGCTTAATAAATTGCTTGCAAAGGTTTGGCCACATACAACTCTTCAGCAGCCCCCCAGGTAGGGGTGAGAGCTGGGAGTGCAGTGATCTGTCCCCCTTGGCAGCAGCAGATGGGGCTGAGGGATGACAGCACCTTCCCTCAGTGTGGGGCTTAGGGGCTTCCTCCTTAGAGGTGACCTCCAGACATTCAGTGAGGTCTAAACCCATGCAGATTTCCCCCATTTTTTATTCTCAGCATAAACCAACATTTCCAAGCTATTTGGAAGCCAGGACTGCTGCATTTATTTGCACACACATCCCACTATGGCAGAAGACATTTTAGAACCTTTTACTACTGCTTGGCAGGGTGTTTGTTTTCTTTCCTTAGGAGCACTGATCATTTTCATCTTTCCAAAAGCCATATTTGGCTCTCAGTCAAATAACTCCCAGCATCATTACTAAGTTCATCAGATCACCCAAGATACTGTTGCAGCAACATTAAAGCAGCATCAACTGTAACTGTATTGGCAAGAAATCATCTGTGACCAGTTTTGTCAGCCAATGTTTGAGTAGAAACTAAATAAGGGGAAAATCAGGAATGTCCAAATTACTTTGAAAAAAATAAAAAACCCAAGGTATTGAATCAACCTCCCCTTTGAAGAAGCATTAAGGAGGAGACAAGGTAGGTTTTTTGTCAGTTCCTGAGAGAGCAGGTACCTTCAGCCAGCTCAGCTGACTCCTGTTCTCTTCAGCTGAAGCCACCTGAAAACTGCTTGGACAAAGCTGAGAAGGTTCCTGACCCTGAAAGCCCACCCTTGGACCTCTCTGCTTCATTTCTGGAAAATGGTGCCAGAGCAAAGACTTGGAGATGGAAGTCCTCTGGCCATGAGAGTCACCTGTGAGCAGCAAAAGTAACACCAGATCTGTCTTCTCAGGCAGGTGCTTCCTCTGCCTGGAGGAGCTACCTCCACATCATGGTGGGACCTTCAAGCATCCAAGCCAGCTGCCATTAACCAAGGGCTGCAGTGGGGTCTTGCAGGAAGCCTGGGTACCCAAAACACTTGTGGCAGGGATGGGGAAGGTCTCTAATGAGCATGGCGTTTCTGTTTAGATGTACAACTAGAAATTCAATGCCTAAAATGGAAACCTCATCTCCCCAGGAAAACAAAAACCCAGCCCTAATGTACAGGGCTGCTGTAGAGTTGGATTCCAGCAGAAGAAATACACTGAGGAGTTCTGAGAATTAAGGGGTGGGGAAATAGACAGCAGAAAGCTGAGGGCACCAGAAGGCACAGACTTGTCAGTGTGCAGCTACAAAACACACTTCTGGAAACCTCTCACATCTACATCCATCACCGAGTCCCCATTTTCCTGTCCAGCATCTCACACATCACAGGAACATCTAATGAAGCAGAAGAGTTGTAGGATGGTGTCAGGATCAGCTGTCCCCCCCACTCCCCAGGCTGAAAGAACCTTTTGATTTTCTTCCATGGTCCCTTCCTTTGGCATTTTGAGTTGCTCAAGCTGAAGCTTTTCTTGTTACCCACACATAGAGCCCAGCACATGGTAAAAATAGTTCCTCACAATGAACCATGTGTTATTGCACTGTCACATTTAAATGATCTTGTCCCCACTCATGGTCAACCTCAGGTTCAGCTCCATAGCTACTCTCCTTCCAAATTTCTTTACATATTATTAAAAGAGTAAGCATGTAGGAAAGGACTGTGCCACCTTCCTGAAGGCTTGCACATCTCCAGAAGCAGTAGGAAGCATGAGGGTACCCTGCACATCTCCAGGGCAGGATGGGATCACTGGTCCTTCTTGCAGGGCTGCAGCAGAGCCCCAGCATCACGAGGGTCTTCAGGAGAGTGCTGCCTCAGAACACAACAAGGGATAGAAGTCCAAGGGAAGAGGATTTCTCCTGTTCCTACCACCACATGATATCACCAGCAAATACCAGCTTGATCACAGATCCTCCTGCAGAGAACAGCCAACAGTTGGTGTCAATTTCTAGCAGCTTTCTTTTATGTGAACACCTCAGAAAGATCTTGTTACAGAGCAGGCAGCAAGGCGAGCTTCTGCACATCAGCTTGCTTCTGCCTCCCCTCCCATCTACAGGGAGCAGCCACCAGGAAAATACACATCTTGCCAGGCTTTGGTCTGGCCACTGAAGCTCCTCGCCTGCCATGGTTTGTGTGCAGACAGCTGTGTGCCGAGTCCCGAGGTCATTCCACTCTTCTCATGCAGGTCACAGAATAACCATCCGACAGTAACAATTTTCAGTCATTTCTTATCTGGATGGGATGTGGGCCAGGAGCCTGGGAGCGCGTGGAGTTGAGAGGGAACAGCAGCCCCTTGCACCATCCCTGCAGGCAGAGCTGGCCTGGCTTCACCCAGTTTGGGCACTGGCCAGCAAGGTTCAGTTTTCTTCCCAGAACCTACCATCAATGAAGCATTAGCCAAAGGTGTACCTGCGAGTGATGGGACTAACGATATCAAAGCAGCACCAACTGTAATCACAAGCTGATGTTTCATGCTTAAGAGGTTATCAGGCAGTATAACAAATCCTGGGGACACCATGAATCCCTCCATCTACTTTTGAGCTCTCTGCATGCCCTGGCACACAGGAACAGAGGAGCTCTGCCAGGTACTTTCAGAGCATCCCTTGGGACCTCACCATGGGGCTTCTCAAGCTGGTCCATAGAGCTTGCTCTTTGGAGAAGTGAGTTGCTGCTCCTGTAGCTGAGTGAGGACATGGAGAGGTTTTACACTTGCTAGTGCTCAGTCTTTTTCTCATATCCAAGTAATTTCTTCCATCCATTATTTTCCCATCATAAAGATCTACCAAGGAAGAAGCTAAAGCTAGTACAAGAACAGGGGAAGTGACATAGCTAAGACACTTCCCAGTAAGAGGGGCTGCTTTGCACCCCTACTGTCACCATCATCATCAAGAGGGAAAATCCAAGAAGAACATCGGCATCTTTGGCTTATGGAAAGCACAAAGAGAGACTGGGGTTTCCACTGTATTTTAAGTGGAGATTCTCCCCTGTTCTTGAGAGACCACAACCAGCCAGAGACCATTGTTCAGACAGAAGGAATGAATCCTCTTTTGGCAGAGTGTTGCCTGCCCCCTCATCCCTGTTGTCACCTCTCCTTTGTTCCAGGGTCACAACAAGGCAGCAAAAGAATAACTGAAGTGACCTACACAAGTCTTAGCATGGCTATGCTACATACAGGTGAGGCAGGAGAGAGATCACAGACTAGTTTGGGTTGGAAAGGACCTTAAAGCTCCTCCAGTTCCAACCCCCCTGCCAGCAGCAGGGACACCTTCCACTAGACCAGGTTGCTCAAAGCCTCATCCAGCCTGGCCTTCAACACTTCCAGGGAGGAGCAGCCACAGCTTCTCTGGCCAACCTGTTCCAGTGTCTCACCACCCTCACACCAAAGAATTTCTTCCTAATATCTAATCTAAACCTCCCCTCTTCCAGTTTAAAGCCTGGTTTCCAGTTCTATCACTCCCTGCCCTTGTCACAAGTCCCTCCCCTGGTTTCTTGTACCCCCTTCAGGTACTGGGAGGCCACTAGAAGGTCTCCCTGGGGCCTTCTCTTCTCCAGGCTGAACAGCCCCAACTCTCTCAGCCTGTCCTCACAGCAGAGCTGCTCCAGCCCTCTGCATTATCTTCGTGGCCTCCTCTGGACTCATTCTAACTGGTCCATGTCTTTCTTGTATTGGGGGCTCTAGAACTGCAGACAGCACTCCAGGTGGGGCCTTACAAGAGCAGAGTAGAGGAGAGAATCACCTCCCTCAATCTGCTGGTCACACTTCTCATGATGCAGCCCAGGATACAGTTATTTGCCTTCTGGGCTGCAAGTGCACATTGCCAGATCCTCAGAGAAATCCCAGCCACCTGGTGGGCTTCAACATCAGCATCCACACACCACGAGCAGGAAAAACCCCAAGACAAGACAGACATTTATTATCTACCCAAATGATCAGTGCTGTTCTACAATGGAGGAGAAATAAACAGTCAGGTAGAAGAACATGGAAATGAAAAAGAGGAAGACATGCAAGAAAGTGGTCAGCAGTGGAAGGCACAGTGCATTAAATCAGAGCAATAAACACAGTGAGATGAGTTAAGTACGAGGCTTTAACCCCCCCAACTGTATAAACACTTCTGTTTATGGGTAGATGTCAGTAAGATCACAGGTAGAGACAGCAGGAAAAAACTTCTGGTAAGACAATTATTTAGCTGCAGGGACCAAGGCAGCACTTCAAGCTTTGACCTACAAGCATCCACCTTGCTGCTGGAGAAGCCTCAGTTGTCTCCTTTCTTCATCATCCTTTCATCTCCTGGCCTCAGCCCCACCACTTAAAGCCTTCAATACAATAGTTAGCCAGTCACCAGACCCAGTAAATTGTGCTTGCTTTTTAAGTTGTTTGTTTTTGTGTTTGGGTTGGTTTTTTTTTAAAGGGGAAGAAAAAACCAACAGAGAAAGGCACAATAGCCCCAAGGGGAGTTTTCTCTTAAAGTCACTGCCAAAAGAATGACCAATTTGTAAGTGAAACATTGACATTTTTATAACACAGCAAATACCTTTCCTTTGAGTGAAGCACTTCCATTTTTTTTTTAATTTTTATTTTTTTAAGGATGAATTTTGTCAGGATATCAAACACTCAGAGGAAACATTGCAATATTGTAACACATTTTCCCTGCCTCTCAGTTTTCCACTTCCACACACACAATTCCTTCAAGGCTCCACTAAGGAGCCACAGTCTCCTTAGCAGAGCTACACACAGAAAGAACAGGTGAAACCCACTAGGTAAATAAAAAAATCAAGTTTAGAAGTATTAGTAAACACCATCATCTCACCAGCACAGAACCTACACAGCTCTTCTCACATGCTACCAGCTCCCACAGCACCAGACTGCCCTCCCCACGGGCTTCTTATATCCAAGGGAAGGCAATTGGTGGTGGTAGAAGCACCTGTAGGCAATTCCCTGCCAAGGGGGCTCTGCACTGGCCAGGTGGTCCTTATGGCTGCTTCTCCTCACCCAGGAGACACCTGGCACTAAGGCAAACTGGGCAACAGAGAGGCTGAAACCTGCTTTAAGCAGCTTGAAGTTTGCAGTGTGCACTGCGTTTGGGTTTGATTTGAATGGAGGCAAGGATGGGAATTGGGTCCTGGTGTGCCCTGGCATGGCTCTGTACCATCTCCTTGCCTGATTCCCCCAAAACATGTCTCCAGCAGCCTGGATCCTGTCCCACAGGCTGCATCCCCTGTGCTGCACCAACCTGGGACACTTCTGAGATAGTTTATACCCTTCGGTCTTTGGTCTTGCGAGAGGACAGGCAGTAAAGAGGGGTGAGAGCAGAGAGGCTTTTGAAGTGGGGAGACCACAAAGCTCATTTAGGATGCATACACCACCAAAAAAAAACCCCAAACCCCAAGCACCAGACAGTAATAACATCAAACCAGTGCTGACTGGAGTTGAAAACAGCTATGGTAGAAAAACTGGCAGAAAAACTAGAGCCTAAGCCAAGTTCAGACGTGGTGTAAACTGCATTTCACTCTGTTTATGATGCTGAAGAGAGCTAACCGTTGCTGGCAGGCAAAGAGAAGCATACAACTTGTTAAAGGGACCTCTGAGGACTCTCTTAGGACCAGTAGAAATCACAACCAACCCTCTCCAGGCAGCAAAATCCACTGGAGAAAGCAAGGGCAGAGTCCATGTCTTGCCCATATCCATGGCTGGTTGGGCCTGAGCGTCACGGACAGGACCCTTGGTGTGGTCTGGGGTATGGGACAGGAGCTGCACATGGTGTGTGCATGGCAGAAATCACCCAGAGTTGGACCAGGAGCAAAGGACAAGGACATCTGAAAGGAAGCTGTACAGCGGTGGGCGTCAGTCTCTTCTCCCAAGTGACAGAATGAGAGGAAATCACAGAATTGTAGTGGTTGGAATGGCCTCAAGTTGCCGCAGGGGAGGTTTAGATTGGATATGAGGAAAGAATTCTTCACCAAAAGGGTAGTCAAGCATTGGAAGAGGCTGCCCAGGTTGATGGTGGAGTCACCTTCCCTGGTGGGATTTAAAAGATGGGTAGATGAGGTGCTGAGGGACATGGGTTAGAGGTGGACTTGGTAGTGTTGGGTTTATGGTTGGACTCAATGATCTTAAAGGTCTTTTCCAACCACTATGATTCTGTGATCTGAGGCTGTCAGGGACACAGGCTGGGGCAGGAGGTGAGGCAGGCTGCCTGCAAGTTGTTTACTTCTGCTGCATTTGGGGACACAGGACTGAGGACCATTCCTTGTGAGTGAACCAAACAGCTACCCACACTGTGCTGCTGCCTTCCCATCCCAACTTCCTACCACCATCAGCCTTGGCCTGATGAAGTAGCACCATCACCTTGTTGGTGCACCATGGCATCACTGCATCCTTGTATGGGACACCATAACCACATCTTGTGGCTGCTGTCTTTGTGATGCTTGAACAGCAGCAACCTAATCAGCTGTACAGCCCTTTTCTAGCATATTGTTATAAGCCAGATGAGTTAAGTGCAAAGGAAATTTCTCGTGTTGATTTATTCCTGCCCATTTCGATTTGTTTTGTTCTATTTTAATAAGAGAAGTGAGTTGAGGCTTCTGTTGGAGGGTTAAAATAATTCACTTCAAGCGTTGCTTGTTAGCGCGCGACCAAAGCAAGTAATGAACTTCCAGTGAAGCTCTGAGCTGAGCGTTATGGAAGCTATTAGTTTGCCAGAGCTGATTAAGTTATTAATTGAAAATAAACTAAGTGGAGAATTTATTGCTGCTTTCTTTCCCCTGATAATTTATTATTTGAATTGAGACTTTTTTCCATATAGTGTTTTTTTTGTTTGTTTTTTTGGGTTTTTTTGTCAGTAAAAAAGCAGATGCAGTGATAAGAAGCATTTTAGAAGCGCGGCATTTGGGTTACAAAATAAACCATTTTGGGAGCTGTTTGATGGAATGACTTTTAATTTCAAAATGTTAAACATTTTATTGGAATCTCCAAAGTTTTGCATGGTGAAAATGTACAGCAGACTGTTTGTTGAAGCAAAGACTCCACTTTGGGGCTACTTATTTTAAAATTTCAGTTTTCTGGACATTTTGAAGCACCTCTGAATTATAGCATCAAAGTAAAGTGATGACACCTGGGCTACCAGGAAAATCCTGGGCTCTTCTTCTAACTTAACAAAGTGCTACCAATTCCATGTTGGAAAAAGTCAAGTGGCAGCTGCCAACTGGCAGGTTGGAAGAAATAACACGTGTGGTGGGGTTTTGGTTTTGTTTCCTTGCCTCGTGTCTTGACTCGAGGCAGTAGGACTTTGGATGTCCTTTCTTACTGAGGGGCTAGTGATGTCAAGGAGTTTCAAGCCACGTGCGGGGCGATGCCCCAGGCTGCAGCCACCCCCAGGGCAAGAAATTGTCCCCAGCAAACCCCATAAGAGCAGCTGGGGGCACCTGTAGAGGTGCAGATGTGTAGGGATAGCTTGTCCCCAGACTCCTCCAGCTATGGGAGTAGCCTCCATCCTCCAGCTTTATGGTCCTAAAGCATCTCAGAGGTCAGGGGTCCACATGGTGTAAGAGCCCCAGGTGCTCTCTGCCCAGGATTCAGCCCTGATGTAGGATTTGCAGCCCACAGCTTGTACCTGGGACCAAAAAACCATGTGCAAACACAGCTGCCATGGCTTGTGTGTGTGGAGAGGGTCTCCTCATAGGCTCCCTGAGCCCGTTGTTCTCTGCTGCTGCCTTGGGTCTTCCCCTCCCCATCACTACTTAAAATTAACTTTGCATCATACATCACCCCACTTTGGTTCTTGGTGATTTCACCACTGGAGAAAGAGCTGGAAGCAGGAGGTGGAGTAAGGGAGGGAAGGAAAGACAGAAAATGGGAGAAAAGAGAAGAAAGTGAGAGGCTGAGGGGCAGGAAGGGCTTGAAAGGGCTGGGGGTGG
>NW_010313473.1:10089-16937 GCF_000700745.2 Antrostomus carolinensis
CTCCGGCCACCCCGCATTGTGCCTGGCTCTATCCATCTAAATAAAGGGACTGTCCTGACTTGTGTCCCAGCTGGGAGAGGTTTTGTTGCCTTTCAGGTTTTGATGTCATCCCCTCCTCCTGTTTGCTCTCCCTCCTCTCTCCCCTTCCCCCCCCCACCTTTTACCCAGACTGCATCAAAGTGCCCCTGTCTCCCCGGGCCTTTCTGCCCCCTCCCCAAGGCACAATGTCCCCTTTTGTGGCCACCACCCAGGTGACCTTTTCTATCTCCTTATCCCCATTTATCCCCACACTGCCGGGGGGAAATAAACCCCAGGGCGAGGGAAGGGTGGCAGCTGGGAGGGAGAGTGCCCTTGGGAGGGGGTGACCCTGGGGCAGATGTGCCCTTTTGCACCCCAACTTGGGGTGGCACTGGGGGTACAAGCATGGGGACATTATTAGGGGGTGGTACGTGCCTGGGAATGGATCAACCTGCTCAGGATCCCACAGTGAACTAAGGGGCGCACAGACTTCTTGCAGTTTTGGCCTCAAAAAAGAGCATGTCCCCTTTTCCACCTTATATAAATGCCCAAAGCAGCCGGCCCCACAGGAGGGGCAGAGCCAGGTTTGGGTTGGGGTGGCTGAGGGCACTCAGGCATGGGTGCGTGGGCTTTTGAGGAGCAGGTATCCAGCCACAGCCTGCACCAGGGATGTTTGCTGGGGGGAAAACCCCCACATTTGCTGGTCTGGGCACAGCAAGAGCCTACCCACAGCTTGTCCTGCTGTGCCTGTGGGTGCTCGCTTCCCTCCTGGCTTTTCTCCCTCTGTATTTGTTTCCCTTTGGTTCCTGCTGGTTTATCAACCTTTATTAGTCTCTGCTCCCTTTGGTGGAGCTCAGTCACCTGCTGGGGCTGGAGGCTTCACCTTTGCTGGCTGCAAGAGATGGGGGTGCTATGGGGTCCCTTCAGCGAGCACTGCAAACAGTCCCAGCACTCTTCTTTTTTCATTCTCGCGTCCCCTGAGAAACATCTCCTGTCCTGCCAGCCCCTTGCTTCCCTGCAGGCACTTTCCCACTTCCCAGGCAGTGATGAGTCTGTCCATGGGAAGCTGAACCTGCCATCAGGAGCCATAGCACAGCATTGGATGTGGTGAAGAAGATGGTCTTGTTCAAATGTTTCCCATGGGATTATTTTTCTCCTAGGACAGGGTTTAAGCAGCTGTCATGCTGGGCTTTCCTGGTGTACATTTTTTAAGGCTGGTGAAGTTATGAAGAAGTGATGCCCTAGGAGGAGTGAGAGGCAGAGGGCTCTGATCAGCCTGAGCAGGACCACACTCCCCCTGCCCAGGCTGCATGCTGAGGGATACAGCTCTGCCTTCCACCCAGCCAGTCCTTTTCTCCAGGGTACTTAACAGGCACCAAGACCTCCAAGAGATGGGTAACACCTCTGCCCTGAAGTTCTTACAGTGGGTCTTTTCTTTTAGACAACCATGAGCAGCTCTCTGCTTTGAACCCCTTATTCCCCAGCCCCCCACAGCCCGGCACACGTCCCTGAGCAATCACAAATGTGCAGAAGCACGATAGAGCATTCCAGCTATGAAATCCCAGTAAAAACCCTTATTCTGCATGTTTGATGCTCTCAGGCCTTGACATTCAAGTGACTGAGCTCTGCTCCAGCTGCGCACGCCGGCTGCTTGGGGAAGGCAGGGCTGGGGTGGGTGCGTGAGCACCTCCTGTCCCCGGGGCAGGCGGGGACATCAGAGCAGGCTTGGCTGGCTCACCCCGGCTGGGTGTCTGCCTCGTGTTTCTTCACCGTCTTTATTTGTAAAGGGAGAGCTCAGATCTGCACGGTGCCCCAGGTTGTCCAAAGTGAAGGAGAACTCTCCACCCCAAAGTCCTTTTCTCCATGTGTTTCAGATCCTATTTTGGCTGCCCAAGGTGATCTAGTCAGAGGCTAAATTAGCCTCTTATAATCTAAATTGAATTTAGACCCAGAAAATCCCCTGCTTTCAGATGTTTCTGGTTACACAATAACCCTGGCTCTCCTTCTCAGAGGAGTGAAATGGCAGGATTTTGAAATTCCTTGTTGGTTCATGTTTGCATATAAATGCTGATTTTATCTTTTCTGTACACAAAGTAAACACAAAGCTGTTTTACAATAATGTTGCCGTTGAAACATGCACACAGGATGGCAAAACAACCCTGACTTAGAGATGTTTCCAGGCTCAAGGACCGTGCCTCCCTTCACACAAAGAAGCCGCCTGCTCCGAGATGCCCAGCCCAGCCTCATCCCTGCTGATGCAGTTCAACAGGAGGATTTCGTAAGGCAGGAGCAAGATCCAGAAGCAAAAGCGAGGCAGTGATGGCAGAAGATGTCTACTCACCCAGCTGCCCAAGCTGGTGAGCAAGTCTAAGCACAGGTTCCTGATGGAGTGGAATTTTTCTGTAGAGCCTCATGAGCTATGGACCAGGCTGGAAGCACCCAGACTCACTGCAACTGGGCAGTGATGGCACTCACTTGAACAGGGACTTATGTACCTTATCTTTTTTTAGTGCTGGTCTACACAGGGAGTGCATTTCAGACTAAAATAAAGGGCTTGAAGGAAGGTAGCTACTGATAATTAAGCCTCTAGGAGGAAACTTTTATGCTAGAACATCCTCATTGTGAAAGGACTTAATGCAGTCCTGGACAGGAGCAAAGAGAAAGGAAGAAGTGCTGCTGGCAGGAGATAACTGACATGGAATAAGTTAATTCAGCATCATGCCTGAGTTACAGATCCCTACCTGGAAGTGTTGAAGGCCAGGCTGGATGAGGCTTTGAGCAACCTGGTCTAGTGGAAGGTGTCCCTGCTGCTGGCAGGGGGGTTGGAACTGGATGAGCTTTAAAGGTCCCTTCCAACCCAGACCAGTCTATGATTCTATGATTCTATGATCAGAGATGCTTATACTTAAAAAACTACCACATCCACAAGCCTGACAGCCTTAGTTATGGAGGGAACACCAGAAAATGAAAGAAAACCACATTTTCTGATGATTTCTTCTCTGTCAGTGGATGTTGCAGAAACTCTGTTTGAAAGTCAACAGTCTCTGATGAAAGAAACACTCTTGGGTGCAATGGGAGAGGATAAAAATCCAGCCCAAATAGCTCACTTTGGGCATCTAGGAGTGTGGTGTCTACTTTTAAGTTAGTCATTTGACTAGTCATCTCCTTTAATAAGCCACAAAGGCAGGGGCATTTTCTGGGAGCAGTTCGTTCTGCTTGCTGTAGGATGACTATTTGAGGTGGGATCAACCGCCCCTGGGTGATGCTCGTCCTTCCTGACGGCTGTAGGTGGGTCCGTGGTGAGTAGATGCATCAGTCGTAGCTAGCTTTAGGTGGTCATGAGTAGAGGAGTTGCCTCCTGCCCTTTATACCTGAGTGCTCATGGAGACTGAAGCACTGCTCCCCATCAAAGGAGTTGTCTTTGAAAGAACACGTATTCAGCCCAAAGTTCACTGAAGTCCACATTGTTGTAGCTTTTGGTGGCCTTTGTGGCATGTCTATAGTAATACACCTGAGGCAGTATCAGAAATGGACCCTGCTTTATTGCTGGTGGTCACCGTACCTGATCTACAACATGGATCAGACTGAAAAAGCCCAAAACCTCATCTGCTGGCCATCAAGCCTTCATCTTTAAACAGCACTAAACGCATCCAGCAGAAGCTGGGTAACATGGTTTTCATGTCCTAGCAGTCATACGGGATTCAAATGCCACTGCCTTTGACACTGCAAGAGCAAAACCTGAAAATGCCACACAGCTGTCTCATGTGAAACGGTTAAAAAAGTGAACTTGCAGGATATTTCTGTTAGAAACTACACTTTCCTTCTCATTGCTTTGGCCAAGAGCCTTAGGAGAACTACACATGTTCTTGAGGCACTAACTCCTTTGGCCAAGGCCAGGGAACTCCATCAGGAGGTGCAAATGAAGAAGACAACTGAGAAATGTCAGATCATTTAGCAACATGAATTCTCCTGCTGTCCATGTCAGAAGCCATCACAGCTGGACAAGAAAACCATCCTGAGCCTCCTGGCACAGCTGCCTGAGCACGACTCACACGCTTGCTTCTGTAAAGCAGCAGGTTATGTTGCAGTGTGTCAAGCCCTGCTGCAAGCCCTTGCTATCATTTGCAGCCAGGTAATTAATGCTGTAGTTAATTACTACAGGCAGAGCCTCAGCCTGTCCAGAAATGTGAGCATCAGCTAGGATCAGAGTGAAAGAAAAAGTATATTAAATTGTCAGGAATGCTAGAAAATTCACATGTTGGTATGCTATCTCTAAATGGAGTCACTTGCTGACACAAGCTCCTCATCTGACCTCACTTGGGTGGCTTTTACTGTCTTCATGGTTCCCATAAAGACCTCAGGTAGATTTCAGTCCATAAAGAAGATGGAAACTCTATTAACTGCCTTATGGCTGTGAGATAAGCCAACCCCTACCTTGCCGTGAGCCCTCCTCCTTGCCAGAATCCCAAATCCTTCACCAAAAGCCACAGGGAATTTCAAAGGGCTGGAGAAACCTTCTCCTCTCTGCTTCTACTTCTGTCCTTTGCATTGCAGGAAGGCATGTACATACCACCCAGCGAGTGAAGGGACAGGTACATGCCTCTGCCTTTAAAGAAGCCCTATCACATATATTTTCTGTAGGTGAGCAGATGTGGCAGCTGTACATCTCCCAAGCCACGCTGGCTGGGTGTCACTGCTCCCGTCCTGGTACCTCTCCCTGTCCCCACAACACCCCCCCATACTGGGCAGTGATTTATGGTGCCCATCAATCAGGCACTGCTGCGATGAATGCGGCAGGCAGTTTGTGATTAACCTTGGGGAACCTTGTCCCCCTGCTCCCCCCTCCATCCATCCCCCTCCAGAGCCCCCCACGGAGATTATCGGGTGAAATGAGGCAGCATGTGTATGTACGAGGCCCTGGAGAACAGGTCTCCTGGTCTTTTCGTATTAAAATGACAGGGTCTCAATCACTCCTTTGAAGTTTGTTCTGCAAGGGTAAAAAAAACCCCCAAACCCCAGTTTGGTCTTATCCTCCTTCAATAATGCAGGAGGGAACCAGAACTGGGACAGTTGGGGTTAGTGGGAATGGTGGTGCTGAAATGAGTCAGCTCACTTGCCTTGTGCAGGACCTGAGATTGACCTGAGGAGAGAAAGTGGAAAACCACGGGGCAATTATCACAGGGGACAGAGTTTCACTTGACCTCTCCCTGTTTTCCCTCCTGTCTGGGTAGGGTCAGATGACCCTGGCTCTGCTACTGCTGCACCAACACCTGCACTTAACACCCAGCGTTTCACTGCCACGCTCCGTGTTATCCCAGGGTATTTTCTACTTGAAGGTGTTCAAGGCCAAAGTTGACACCTCTGGATGAGAGAATTTGCTCACCTGCCTGCCTATGTAGTGCTGGCTCCTTGCTGGGGTTTGCATTTCTCAAGCAGGCAAGGCGGTTGTGTTGGGGTGAGCATCTGATGTGAAACACTCTCTCCTGAAAGGAGGGTGGAGAGAGGTGGGGTTGGTCTCTCCTCCCAAGGAACAAGTGACAGGACAAGAGGAAATGGACTCAAGTTGCACCAAGGGCAGTTGAGATTGGATGTGAGGAAGAATTTCTTTGCTGAAAGGGTTCTGAGGCATTGGAAGGGGTTGCCCAGGGCAGTGGTGGAGTCCCCATCCCTGCAGGGATTGAAGAGTTGTGTAGGCATAGTGCTGAGGGACATGGGTTAGTCATAGGGGACTGGTCAGTGTTGGGTTCATGACTGGACTCGATGATCTTAAAGGACTTTTCCAATAGAGGCAATTCTGTGATTCTGTGAAACAACCACCACCTTCAGCAGACACCAACGCAGGGCTTGTAATCCCAGGAGAGAAGCTCTAGTAAGATGGATCATGCTCTGCCAGGTGGGAGGCACTTCTCCTTTCCCTCCTCCAACAGTCCTTAGTGCTCCCTCATTTGCTTATAATCTCCAAGAGGCTTTGTTGGTAAGAAATAAAGCTGCACGTGCTCCCATCAGAGGCATATGGGGCCCTTTTTGGTCTTGTCCCTTGTTGATAAGTATGCAAATTAACAAACGAACTGCAATTAATAGCCAAATCCCTTTCAAGAAACAACCTCATACTCGAGCATTTCTGAACCGGGTCTTGCCAAATATTTGTCTCTTATTTGAATGGACATTATGGACATTTGGAACTGTGTTGTTCATATATATAAATATATATATGTATGTATGTATAGAAACAGTCCTGCAATTGTTTTTTCATGCAGTTGGTGTTTCCATGCTCTGGAGGGGAAGAGCTCACTTTGCTTGTGGATTTTGGAGGATCCACTTGGGTTAACATCATTTTGGGGGATCCACTTGGGGCCGGCCTCCAGCATTGACCTGTTTCATCTTCTTCTCTGGCCACCCCATCCCTCCTCCCCCTGGATTGTGGGTGCTTCAAGGATGCCATGGGGCTGCCCCTTGCAGGCAAGCGCTGCGGAGCAGCAATCTGACTCCCCACCCCAGGAACCCTCTGGAGAGGTTGGAAAATCGAGGCTGAGCCTCATCACTGCACCCAGGGAGGTGGAGCGAGGCAGGGAGGGTGCACAGCTATTCAGATCTCCCTTCAAATGTTATTAAATTATATTTTGCTGCTGCAGCACGACAGGTGTGGAGGCGCAGGCAGGTAAACACCACCCAGAGCAGGGCAGCCCGCCAAGTCTGTTTCCTTACATAAATCTCTCCACTTCAAGGTATGCAATTAATCCCGGCTCCAGCCTCCGTTCACCACAGACCTTCTTTGTACACATGATGTATTAATCACCAGAAAGGACTTTTGCACCTCTGCTATCATTCCT
>NW_010313473.1:16962-18685 GCF_000700745.2 Antrostomus carolinensis
GACTGGCGGAGACTGAAGGACATGGTGGTAGAGGTGGGTTGGTGATGGCATCTCACACCAGACAGCCAGAGGATGAGGGTGTGTGTGTGTGAGCACACGCGTGTGTGGGTGTGTGTCCCTCTCTGCCGTACTACAGCGTGCTGCAGCCCATCTGATGCTGGTTTTGCCAGCAGACCCCCTGTTCCACTTTCCCTGGAGACAAGGGGTGTTAATAAGTAACAGGTCCCCACCCTGAGTTTTACAGGGGTGATTACAAGAAGTTCTCATTAAAAAAACCAGGAGGACAGCAGATCTCCATCAGGAAGCCTGGGCCTGCAAGAACCTGCATGTACGTCCACATCCCCAGTGCCCTATCATCTCCTGCATCTCATCAGAGGGAGAGGGCACGGCTGGCGGACCAGTGGAGCCTGCCCACACCACACCAGTCCCCAGCACCCCTGTTCCAGCCCCATTTTGACAAGTCCAAACCCTTCATGCTGCCCAGTGTGAGCTCTGCTGGGAAATGCCTCTGGGGCCACTGTAGTGTCCAGCTTGGACTGAGAGCCCAAGGCAGCCAGGCAGCTCAGGTGTTAAAAGTCCTGTGTTTTCCCTTACATTCCCCATTTTACCCTCCACAATGCACATTGTGTGTGTCTTACATCCCTTTTGGAACAGGCATTAGGGTGATGGCAGGATGAAGCCAAGCAGGAGACACGCCAGCACTGGCCTTGCTCATCCTTTTGTCCTCTCACCCTTTCAGCTGTGGATGTTTCCTGAGCTCCCAGCAAGTCCATCCATCTGCTCTCCTCCCCTTTGTTACCTCATTCCCAATTAGGAAGGAGCCCAGGACCTTGGATTTCCCTGGCTGGCTGTCGGCAGGTACAGCCCTATGAACCTCTGCGATGGCAGCGGCTGCGGCTCGGATCGGCTCAGCGGGGAGGGATTTGGGGGAAAGCAGTGGGAGAAGGGAGCAGATGGCCAGCGTGGTTTAGCACATACCCGGAGCGTTCCTATCTCCAAGGCCTCATAAAGATTACAGACGTACTTCTTCAAAGCAGCAGAGATTGGAACACGGGGCAGGGGACCACCCCCCCAGCTCCCACCGGGGCTGTGTGAGCCCACGAGGATGCCTTGCCACCCCATCTGCTTGCAAAGGGTCAAGGGCTGAGCCTTCAGCCTCCCCGATAAGTGGGGTGGGAGGGAGTCTGAGCAAGGCTGGAGCTCCTTGTGTGCTTCCAGCCATCTCAGCTTGGTGTTTGGTGTAGCCAGTGCAATGTCCCTGCCTGGGAATACATTTGCACGGGGCACTTGGGTGGCAGGTCTCCTGCTCCAGAGACTTCACCCAAACGCTGCTCAGAGCCCTTCAGAAACTCGGCTGTGAGCTCAGGGTGAGGACTCAACACCTAATTCTTTTGGCTCCCCAGCTACACCTGAAGTTTTTTTGGATGTCACCAGCCAGTGCCTGGTTTATGCTGAGGAGGCTCCGCAGTTCACGGTGACCCCCTAGTCCTGAATCTGCAATGTCCCCCTGCAGCACTGGGCTCCTTAGGGAACAAACATGTGTCCTTTGCTCCAGGGACTGCCACCTTCTCACCTCAAGCCATGCATTATTTAGGGCCACAAAGATGATGAGGAGCCTGGAGCCCCTCCCATATGAGGAGAGGCTGAGAGAGCTGGGACTCTTCAGCCTGGCAAAGAGAAGACTGAGAGGGGATCTTATCAACGTCTATAAATACTTAAAGTG
>NW_010313473.1:18862-34743 GCF_000700745.2 Antrostomus carolinensis
TTCAAAACCCACCTGGATGTGTTCCGGTGTGACCTGCTGTAGGTGATCTTGCTCTGGCAGGGGCGTTGGACTGGATGAGCTCCTGAGGTCCCTTCCAACCCCACCATTCTGTGATTCTGTGATTATTTTATGAACCTCTTTCCAAGACTGCTCACCCAAAAGCTTTCCACTTCTGTTTTTTTTCCCCTTTGGCTCTAATTCTTGTCCTTGGATGCGCTCATCCTCTACTCCCAGCAAAGCAAAGATCACTACCAGGCTTCCCCAGCTGCTGTTTCTCTTGCTGTAGCCTTTCTCTCAGGTGAGAGGTAGTCTGCAAGATGTTGGTTCAAAGTCATTCTGTAGGAAATTGAGTGAAAAAGAGACTTTCCCATTTGCACAGCAAAGACTTGCCCATCTCAGCCACGGAGGGCAAGGCACGGTGTGAAGACAGAGCACCAGCAAAGTAGCCACTAACCCCAAGATAAAGCTACTGAAGACTGATGTTAATTAAACGAGGAGAACATTTTTGTTTCAGCTTGTTTATTAATTATGATGATGACTATTCACAGTTTATATTGCAGTAATGCCTACAGGTCTGAATTAGCAGCATGGAGTCATTGTGCTCTGCAGTGAGCCAGCCCCCGGGCAGGCAGAGTCCCTGCCCTGAAGAGCTTCCCCACAAAAACACCATGAGCTCCATGTAGCTTTTCAGCTCAGATCCTGACAAATCACCCACAAACTGCTCTTTGCACCTCGAGGTACACCCAAACTGCCCTGTTTTAAGCAGAGGTGTGTCTGTGGGTCTTGTCCTGAGGACCACATTGGACCATTTCTGTTGTGGGACCACCAGCAGAGACCTGCAGAGCAAGTGGGAACAGGTCCAGAAAGGACACTGAGTTACCACCTCACCTATTTGTGCCAGAGTCGTTAGTAGCAAAGAGCTCATCTCCTCAATGCAATGTTTTGTCCCCTCAGGCTATTTTGCACTGGGTTGTGATGCAGCCGCCACAGAGAGGGAGAAGCAGGAAAAAACAACAACAACAACAAAAAAGAAATAGGAAAAACCAGAGAGGTGTGACTTTCTAGCCCCTGCAAGAATTACAAAGTCTGGGAGCTGATTCTCTCCACCTTTTCTCTTTCCAAACAGGGCCCAGACAAGAGCAGAAAACAGGAGTGGATGCGAGGCCATCCTGGCAGTGCAGGCACAGACCCCTGCAGAGCCCTGTCCCCCTGGTTCCCACACGGGACAGGGTGACAGGGACAGGTGCCTGGGCAATGGCAATGGGTGACTTCTCCTGCAGCCTCAAGGGTTGAAATAGCAATCCCAGAGCTTGGGAGATGGCAGAGGCCAGAAATCCTGCTGCTCTCTAATTTCCTGGGCATCACTAATTAAATTGGGGATGTTTCCTCCAGCTGCCATCCATCACCGCTGCAAAGGAAGGCAAGACCTTGCCTGGCACCCTTGAGCAGTGATGGAGAATTGCTGTTGAATCCCAAAACTCTTGCATTTCTGACCACCTCTTCCCCTGTCTCCCAGATTCCCAATGAGTTGCTGCTATTGAAAAAGCAGCTGATGATCTCCATGGTGTGTCCAGGAGAGCGGAGGGACCTGGAGGGCACTGGCCACGCTCAGCACTGGGGCTATGCAGGCACCTGCAAGTGCTGCTGCCTCTGCTCTCCTTGGGGGGCTGCCTGGATGGTCCCCACCTTCCCCCTTCTCTCCCAGGGCAAGCCCTCCTGCCCTCTGACCCACAGGGTCCCACCACTCCCTTCAGATGACTCTTCAAATCAGATCTGAGAGGAAAATGTTGTCAGCCTGTACCTCGAGGCCCTCCAGAATAAATAGCTGGCAAGCCTTGGGCAACAGTCTAGTGAGGCCATTGTGAAAAAAACCCTGAAAACAGGCAATTTTCCTGATTTTTGGTGGTTTTTATTTCATTTAAGGCTAGGAAGGAGAATACAGCTGTCCCTGTGCTGTGGCTTTTGGACAACACCCTTACAATTGGGACACTGCTGGGGAAGGAAGGGACGTGGATGCTGTGTTAGGTGGGATCTGCAGAGGATGGGGCCAAGAAGGAGCCCCCAGGGCCCCTGTGCACAGGGTTGCTGAGCAGCTCTTCCCTCATTCTTCATTGTGCAGCCCTGTGCTCACTCATCATGCAACTCTGCATCCCCAGGTCCCACGGTGGGACAGAGCTGATCCCAGCAAGAGGGACATCCACCGTGTCCTGGGCAATAGGGACCTCAGGAGCAAGCAGATTAAGTATGCACACCCTCCCTCTCCTTTACCTCCCTTTGTCATGCTAATGAAGAATTCGTTTTTTCTTTTGAAGTCTCTCTCCTCCAGCCCCAATAAGCCCCCTCCTCACCTTGTCCCCCCTCTCCCACCACCTGAGCTTTTCAAAGTTGGCTTCTTGACCTGTGCCCAACTCTGTACCACCAGCCAGGAGCTGGAAGATCTCTCCTGTTGCCTCTCTGTGTCCTGCTATCAGGTTCAACCTGTTCAATTAGTGGTGCCCCAGGCGCTGCAGGTTCCAGCTTTCTCTTTCTGCTTAATTTAATTTGAACACACTCACCTCTCCCTCTCCCTCCCTTCTCCTCCCTGCTCCCTTCCAGGCCCGGGGCTCTGCGCTGTGAAAGGCGCAAGGCAGGGCATCACTTACACACCTGGAATATGTTGCAACAAGCCCAGCAGCGTTCTACAAGGAAGTCTTGGGCCCAGACGATGAGTTAGAAAGTCCTTTGCAGAGCTGCCTTTCTTGGGTAAAAAAAAAATGCACAGCTAAAAGCCATCCACCAGTTTCCATGGCTCCTTAGGGGACTGGTTTTCTGCCCTGCTTTCTTCTTTTTTTGGGGGGAGTTTAGCATTTCCCTGTGCACACGAGGACAGCCAGCCAGCCATGGGTGTACATAAACCACATACGTGCCGAGGAAAGGGTTAACCAAGGCTGCTCGCTGGCTTTTGCTCTGGTTTCAAAAGGAAGCTGCTATTGAAACACTTCAGTTGCTGCCTGGTGGTGGAGAGCCTTGTAATGGGCAACTCTCTCACCCTGTCCTGGTGCTGGCATGGAGATTCATAGACTCATAGAATGGTCTGGGTTGGAAGGACCTTAAAGCTCATCCAGTTCCAACCCCCCTGCCAGCAGCAGGGACACCTTCCACTAGACCAGGTTGCTCAAAGCCTCATCCAGCCTGGCCTTCAACACTTCCAGGGAGGAGCAGCCGCAGCTTCTCTGGGCAACCTGGGACACTGTCTCACCACCCTCACAGCAAAGAATTTCTTCCTAATATCTCATCTAAACCTTCCCTCTTCCAGTTTAGAGCCATTTCCCCTTGTTCTATCACTAACTGCCCTTATAAAAAGTCCCTCCCCAGCTTTCTTGTAGGCCCCCTTAGGTATTGGAAGGCAGCTATAAGATCTCCCCTAAATGCCTGAAGAAGATTCAGGATGGTTGCTCAAAAGCATAGGTCTGACTTGCCCAACTGTCCCACCCCAGGATTAAAGCCTCTGCCTGTGGGATGCAGCCTGGAGCAGCCCTATGCTCCTGCCAAGGGTGGAGGGAGCTCCTTGAAAAACCTCACAACACCGACAGCTTCTCCCCCCAGAAAACAGCTAACCTAGAGACCCATGCAGATATGCAAACACATGGGAGCATGTCCAGAGATGGGCAACAAAGCTGGTGAAGGCTTTAGAGAACAAGTGTGATGAGTTCCCAGCTGAGGGAACTGGGGTTGTTGAGCCTGGAGAAAAGGAGGCTGAGGGGAGACCTTCTGACTCTGTCCAACTACCTGAAAGGAGGGTAGAGAGAGGTGGGGGGTGGGTCTGTTCAACTAAGGAACAAGGGACAGGACAAGAGGAAATGGCCTCAAGTTGTGCCCAGGGCAGTTGAGATGGGATGTGAGGAAGAATTTCTTCACTGCAAGGGTTCTGAGGCATTGGAAGGGGTTGCCCAGTGCAGTGGTGGAGTCCCCATCCCTGGAGGGATTGAAGAGTCGTGTAAACATAGTGCTGAGGGACACGGGTTAGTCGGGGACTGGTCAGTGTTGGGTTCATGGTTGGACTCAATGATCTAAAAGGTCTTTTCCAATCCAGGCCATTCGGTGTAAATCTGTGTATATTTACACAATGCACCTCCCCTGGCATCACCAGGAGGAGAAGCAGACCCGGTGTGGTGGGCACTGTCCCTGTCCCCATCGCATTGTCACGCCGGGCTACAGAGGAGGCTGAGTCTGTGGGCAATGCTACCAGGGCTGGCACAGCTGCTGCTGTCCCCTGCTGTGACCAGCCGAGGAGGTGGGAGCTGTGCCATGGCAGCTGGCTGCCCTGTTGGTCTCTCTTCCAGGCGTTATAGCTGCCTTCTTCAATAAGGACCAACAGGTTGGTCTGAAAATGAACCTCTCTGCTCAGCAAGAAATCTTCCTGCATTGCAACCGGCCTGTTTCAAACACAAGCTCTCTGCAAAAAGAGACTGAGGATGGCAGGAGTGAGGTGACACGAACGATGGGCAGGGGCTGCTGGTTCGGCGTGAGGGGGGATGCTGTGTCCCTGTGCAGTGTGTGGGAGCTGCTCCTGCTGGGGTAAATCTGGTGTCGTTGGGTGGGAGCACCACGTGCTTCACGTGAGCAACGTGACCTGACAAGCAGTGTTCTGCAGCCGAGAGCTTTTCTTTGCCACGGGGGTCTTTGGGGTGACCAGGCTGAAGGGGGTGACTTCGAGCATCTGGGCCGTACAGTAATCCCCTCACAAGCCATTGTGCTCCAGGATGAGTAAGAAATTAAACTTAGAGCTAAAAATAAAGAAAAGAATCTGGCCCATGAAATGGCATGTCCCGGTGCTGCCTGGTGTTGGCAGGAAGGAGCTGTGGCTCTGGGGAGCTGCTGGTGGCTCCAGAGCCATTTCCCTGCCTGCAAGCCCATCTGAGAGCTTTGGCTGCGCAGAGGAGCCACTTCCAGCTCACTGGGCAGTTCTTTGCTGGCTGCTGTAGCTGCTGTCTGCCCAATGGCTTGCAGAGCATTTGCCCTCACTGCCTGGCTGGTTGGAATGTCTCTGCTGTGATAAACCTTTTGGAGATGTTGAACCCAGTTCAGGAGGGTAAATGGGAAAAAGCACTACCAAAATCAGCACAGCTAGACCCATTTTGCTGTCAGAAACGCTGGCTGCTGGGCTGGGACCAACAGCAGCAGCAGCAGAGACAACGATGTGACCATAATGAAGTGACAGAATGTCATTGGACCCGTCATTTTGAGAGGAAGATCACAGAATCACAGGATGGTGGGGTTGGAAGGGACCTCAGGAGATCATCTAGTCCAATCCCCCTGCTAAAGCAGGTACATCTAGAGCAGGTTGCAGAAGACTGCATCCAGGTGGGTTTTGAACATCTCTAGAGAAGGAAACACCATAACCAATCTCTCACAAGAGAGATTGAAACATCTCTCTTGCTAAAGACCCATCTGGAAATATACCAGTCTGTATAACATTCTCCACCACTGCTACACCCAGTAGCTGTCCTGTTCGCATGGTGGCTATACATTGCAAAGCATTAAACTTGCACGTCTCATTTTGTCCTGGGCAGTTTCTCCACATGGTTTCTTCACGCCTCAGGAGTTTATTCTACAATGTGACATTTTTTTTTTCCTACTGATCAACTTCAACAGTTGTTTGTTTGCTTATTTTACAGGCAGAGAAATATTTGGTTGCAACACTTTATCCAGAGCATCCTTTGTTGTTTACCAGAACTCAGTGACTGGATGGAACAAGAGTTCAGCCCGTCAACCCACTGCTTGGGAGCCCGAAGGAGGAGCTGAGTGGATGCAGATGCCATTCAAGGTCGCATTCTCCCTGTGCGGGGATGTTAGTGATGGTCGCTCAGCATTTTGTGATGGACTCTTTCCGATGAGGAGCTGCTGGATGCCCTGCTCTGCACTGCAGGAAGGAGCACGGAGCGCTGCTGAGCAGAGCTGTCCCCAGCACGTAGGGTGAAATTTCAGTGGGGTGAAGTCGTTGGGAATTTTTACAACAGATTTCAGCACTGCCAACTTCTTCTTTCTTTTTTTTTTAAAAAAAAATGCATTGTTGCCTTTTGTCTCAATCTTTTGCAACCTTCAAACGCTGCCTCAAACCTGTTTTGGCCGCTTTCTGTTTTGAAACGGTGACAAGACGGCCATAAAGCTCTCTATAATCTGTCTGTCTCACCTGGGTGACTCACTCTGAAATGCCACGGGCTGTGGCAGTGGCTCTGTGGTCCCCGAGGGTGACTCAGAGCGAGGACCAGGCAGGGGCAGACACGAGCAAGGGGTGCTCCCAAAGCCTCAGCCCCATCTGCCCAGCGCCTGGTGGGAGCAATGGGTAGAAATGTGCACCCAAGTGAGTGGATTTGAAAGGTAATAAAAGGTGTTAATGCAGGAACTTGGGTGATTTTCTTTTGGTAAATCCCTGGTTTTGCTATATATATTTTTTAGGTAGGTGATGCAACCAGCTATTTAATTTTTAATGCATTTTACTGTTTAAAAGACGTGCTTGTAAGAGGGTTTGAAGAAAAGGTGCCAGGCTTATTCCACTGACCCTGTGCTATCTCTTTATAAACAAAAGATTTCTAAAGCCAAGATAGGTAACAAAGGCAAGTGAAAAGCTCTGCACAGCCACAGCTGGGATTTTTCATGCTCCAGGGAGAGATGAGCATCCTGCATACCCCTGAAGGTTTTGGTTGGAGCTGCCCTGCTTGTTCTCACCTCCTTCTCTTCTCTTTCACCCTGGACAACCTGCACTGGGGCTCCCTGAGCTGGAGGAGAAGGGGAAGAGGAGGAGGATGCTGGTGTAGGGGGTTTGGAGGAAGAGGAGAGGACGAAGGGCAGGAGGGATGAGGAGGGGGTAGGCAGTTTGAGCACACAGCCAGTGAGAGGAGAAGGGTGGAAGGGGTCTGGTGGGTGAGGTGGGGGTCTGCAGCGAGGTGGGAGGGGACAGCGAGCTACCCCTTTCACTTGAAAGTGGCTTTTCAGATGGAAATGGTGGGGTCAGCAGCAGCCCTTGGATAATGGCACCCTTTGCTCTGCAGGCCACAAAGAAATGGGGGGACACTGCTGGAGGAGCCCCTCTCTGCTCTCCCCTGCTCTGGAGCAGAGGAAGGGGCTGAGATCTCCTGGCTGCTTCACTGGCTGCAGCCTGACTTGTCATCCAGGGCCCGTGGGGCACGAAAACTGGCTGGAAGAATGCTAACAAGATAGGGGGGAGGGAAAATAGGAGGGGGGAAAAAAAAAGAGAGAGAGAGAAAAGCCAAAAGATTTCAACACAAATAATCTTCAAGGAGTGTTCTGTAAACAAAACGGAGGGCATCGCGCCAGGAGCACCTGCCTCTCCGCGTTGACATTAATTGTTTGGGGAAGGAGAAGGAAAAAAAAGAAGTCCCTCTTGCCGCGCACGCGTGCGGCTGTGTGCCCGTGCCCTGGGGAAGCCAGTGGTGTGGGGCTGTGGGGTGGTGGGTGCTGCTCACCCACCGAGTCAGGAGGGGATGTGATGCTGGATGTGGGTGTGCAAGTGAGTCCGTGGGTGCTGCGGTAACGTCAGACCCATTGGGTGCCAGCCCCATGTCTGCTCTGCCTTCCCCCTATGGCTTCACTCCTGGGCGATGCAGGAGGGTCTGGGTGATTTCTAAAGCTCTTGGTGGTTTAAACTTCTCCGTATCTTGTATCACTCTTGGTTGCCACTATTGTTTTCTCTCTGTGTACCGTGTGTAATCCCTCGCCGGGTGCTGCCAGGCTCCTGACCTCGCGTCTCTCCTGTGTTGCTGAGCTCCTCAGGCACAAGTTTTGTCCTGTTCTGGGGATGGGTATAAAGGAGCTGGAAGGCTTCTGCACCCACACAAGCAGTGGGGAAGGATTAGACCATGCATGAACAAGTCCCTAATCATCCGGTTTGGCAATCTCCCGGTGAGCCACCTCACCCCTCCTGGCGGGGAGTTACTCCCCAGGTCTCAAGCACGTGGCACCTCCAGCCAGCAGCACCAGCGCTTGCAGGGGCTCAGGGGTGGGTGATGCTGTGGCAGCTCTGATGCCATTTCCCTCTCCCCTTTCCAGCTCCAAACCTGTGCCAACCTTGGCTGAAGAGCTCTCTGCCTCTCATGAGTGTGGCTCCAGGGACTTAAATCATTGAGACACCAGTGCATGCATTTTAGGTTGAGACTCTAAGGGCACCAGTTCTGCCCAGCATCTCCAAGCAACAATAACCCAGGAGCTACTTCTTCCCTTTTAGCCATGAAGGACATCAAGGCACACAGGGTTATGTGATGGCATCAAGGATGTGGGTGGCTGGATATGATGCAAACGCTGATGGGACACAGGGCTGAGTCCTTGTCCTGTGCTTGGAGTATAAATGAGGCTGGTAGAGCTGCCTCCAGGGCACCTCTTGTCTCCCCGCTCACACACATAACACGTGCCTGAGGCACACAGCAGGCCCAAGCAAAGCAATCAAGAAATCATCTGCTGGTGCTGATGGATTTGTTCTGGTATAAACAGTATATTGGTTTAATCTGAACACCGTGGGGCTGATTACAACTTGCTAAAGAGCTTTCCTGGCTATTACATTCCAAGATGTTCCTAGAGATGCAGCTAATACCAGTGAAGGGCTAGTGGCCAACACTTGTTTGCTTCTCTACCTTGGAGCTGGACTTCATGACCAAATTTTATAGGCATTGCTCAATTGCCATGAAACAGCACTTCAAAACCACTGCATTTGCTCATCTGATGCACACAGAAGAGTCTGGGCAACCTGTGTCACTGGAGGTGGCTAACTGTCCAAAAAGTCTGGTTTGGCAACACAAGCTGAAAAACAACCAGCTAAGACCCTGTGGTGTGGAGCAGTTCTTGTAGTGCTACCTTGGGACAAGGGGAATCTGCAGCAAAATTGTGTTCGTGGTGGCATCACCCACCTTAAAGTAGGGTTACATGGGTGAGGCAGAGCGCAGGGAACAGTGCAGTGCTCTGCTGGTGTTACATTAGCCCGAGGTTTGGGCATTCATCAGGTCTCTGAAGCTGGAGGAGAGCTGCTGCAGGAAAGTCAACTGTCTCCTGTCCCTTCCTTCCCAACTAAGTTTTGTTATTTTATGCCCAAGCTTTCAGTTTTCTACCTCCAGCTTTCTCCTCTTGAGAGTCACCCACCCTTACTTAGGACACTCTTTTTCTTGGCCTGCTCCTCATTCTTCCTTAATTTTTTTCTCTCCTGCCTAATGTCCTCCGTACATCCTAAAAGTGCCCCTCCCCACCCCATCATTCCTCTTTCAAGGGTGGCCATCTTACCCCATGCCCTGGCACTAGATGCTCCCTGAGGAACTCCATGTCCCCAAGCCATCAGAGACCAGCTTGGGGACATGCAGGGACCTGTGCAGAGCTGCCAGCCCTGCAAAGGATGGAGAAACCTGTAGATTTGGGGAGAGGCGGTGGAAGGCTGTCTGCAGCTGATGCCTCCTTTCCCCCATCCTGCCCGCTCCCAGTTTAACCCTTAACAGGCTGGGTGGGCCCCGCCGTCTGTTTGTTTAGCGCCGAGGGAGCTGGTATCGGGGGCCTGGCAGATTTATCAAAGCGGAGTGATTAGCTCTATTAGAGAAGGGATTTGTGTAAACAAAAAGACAGGTGCAAAGAGACGATTCCAGCTGGCAAAGGCTTCACAGAGCTCGAAGCATTTCAGTGGCAATAAAAACTCTTCCAGGAAACAAGAGTCAGACCAGAGCAAGCGTGTGTGTGTTTTTAACTTATTTGGCTGGCCCACCTGACCTCTCCTCCTTCCTGGTCCCGGTGAGGGGGACATGGCCTTTGGTGTCCCAACATCTCCTATCACTCTTCTTCCAAGTTTGCAGATGTCTCCAGGCTTTGTAGGTCCCCTCCATCCCAGCATGAGGAGGATGGGTTGCAACGCTGGTATGTGGTAGCCTAAGCTCTCCCTTGAGGACATGCCACTCATCACCTCTGAGCTAGATGATGGACTTTGCAAAGGCTAAACCCCAACCCACTGTCCCAACAGTCTTCCTCCCTTCATCTAGGGAGGTCCTCTCTATGTCACCCCAGCTGAGTCCTGCTGGAGTGATGCTGGACCACTATGGTCCCATTAATTGTCGGCAAAGATGTCTGGCATTTGCTTCACTTGTGTCTTGTGCCTCTGCAAGAAGAGATGAAGGTTGCAGCCCCAAAATGCACAGATTTTGACCTATCTTGAGAACTTCCTTTGGAAACAGATGTTGAAAGCCCTAGCAACAGCACAAATACCATAAGCTACTTGTTCAAAATACCTACTTCCACTGCATTTCCTAATTTACTGTAAGAAACGCTCTGAAATTATGATTCAGTTTAGACTACAGCGAGACCAGAATCAGCACGCTTTTGATCCCCATTGCCAAAGTGGATAAAGCTTACTCATACAAAACACTTCAAAGCCAAGCATGCAGCTCTTCCAGGCCAGCTCTCTGGAGCATTTACTGAGCAGGAGCTGAAATTTTGATTGTGAAAGTTTTTGCAAGTGAAGCAAATCAAAGAAACAGGAGGAACCTCACCGTGGGCTGAGTTTCTGCTTCTCTGATTTGCGATCTCTGCAAACCTGACCTGGGAATGATTCCGAGAAAGATTTGTCACCCTCAGCTGCAGTTCATTGTTGTGGCAGAGAACCACTAACATGAGTCTGTCACTTTTTGCTTCCACAATAATATTTTCTGCAATAACAGATAAGTTTTCGACTTCCCATGGTACCTTCATCCTTCAGGGATCTCTTCAAATGAGCTATACTGATGCTATAATATTTCACTCAGTGTAACAGGGATGAAGATGTTTCTACAGACACATTATACCAGCTCAGTATATATTCCCAATGCTGACCAAGGGCTGGGTTCACTGGCTGATTCAGGCCCATATGGCAGCTGAGCACCTCCTGAGCTTTTCAGAAGCCCACTAGATTATAATCTACATTTTTAGGTACTGACTTGTCTGCGTCTTTAGACACCCAAGTCAACACTTCAGCCCTTAAACCTCTTTTGAACGCTCCAAAGGCTTCGATAGCTTTGTTGCGTGTGCGTGTGTATATATAAAGTTTCCTATATGACTCAGTTTTAGAATTTTCAGAAGTCCTTTAAAACAATCTCCCCTCAATTAGCCCCAAACCCAGGCAATTTCCCATTGCTGGGCTGAGAGGCAGGCACATCCCCATGCAGGCAGGCTGGAGGGCAGCAGTACTGCCCACCTGGGCACAGCTCTGCTCCTGTTCCCTCATGACATGGAGTTGTGGCACTTTGGGAAAGGCCCCAGCAGCTTGGTTAGGCTGGTGCAATTTGGTGGATGAAACCTCATCTACAAAGGGGTGAGGCAGCTGTATTAGAAATATGCTCAAGCCCTCCTAATGAGATAGTTTCAGAACTTACAGGTGGCTCCTGAGACCTCTTCTGCACACAGGTCACTGGTGCACCAAAAAGTCTGCAAGCAAGATGCTACACTATGCCACCGATCTACTGCCTGACCTTTGGGACTTCATCCCACCTTCCCCTGCCTTGGCTTTTTTTTATACTAACAGGGATGGCCGGGCTGTTCTCTGTTTGCAAAGGAGCTGGAGATCTTTGGGACAGCATACTCTATAAAGAGACTTCATGAGCTATTGCTCTGCTCACAGCCGGCCACACTCGTAGCTGCATTCTTTGACTGGTTGGAAATAGTGTTTATCACCAAAGGCAGCTATAAAATACAGCCCTGGGGCTACGTGTTCAAAAACAGGTGCCTCCAATGCGGTCACAAAATATGCACATCCCCAAAGAGGGCTGTGCAGCAAGCAGGATGTGTTTTGACTGCCCAAAATCTGGTGCCACTTAAAGTTACCCCTTCAGAGTCCAGCTTCTCTCTGAAATACACAGTTCTGCTGAATGCTGCTTTAATAAGAGATCCAGTGGCTCTCTCACTGCTCTTGTCTCTCTGTTGCACTTGCTGTATGGATGACTTGCATGTTTGGGTCCCTGGATGAGAATGATCATAAATTATCCTGCTGCATATTCCCTGCCTAAGGTGACCTGCTAATATTTTGCTCCATGTTATTTCTCTGTTAACGGGATACATGGGGCTGATAGCAGCACTGATGCTAAAAACTTCTCTCTAAGCCTAAACAGGTCCTAGTATGTCCTTTCCCTCTACCAGCTCTGCAGTGGTGCCTTTTACCCCTTCCTCCATGATAATACTGTTTCACCATCCCCGTGTGTGCATGCCTTCTCCTTCTCTCTTCCCACCTTGCTGGCTTGTGACCATTTGCTGTCGTTCATCTCAGCTGAAAACCAAATGGACAGTAAATCTGTGTGTGTGGGAAATCAGAGATTCAGGCACTGAGAGCAGAGCTTGTGTCAAACCAAAGCCTGACCTAAGAAGAACCATGGTGCTCATGCTTTACACCAAGCAAACAAGCCTCTCTCTCCTGCTTACAGCTAAAATCCTTCTTGTAGAAGTGTCTCTGTTTTACTGGTATCACGTAATTTGCATTGACAAGGAGCAGGGTCAGTTCCACTTTGTTGTGGTGTTGTATAGCTGTTCAAAACAGCAAGCTCAGAGGCTCTGCACTTGCATCAGTCTTCAGGGAACAGAGTGTATTTCACTTCATTAATGTGAAAGCATCAGTTCTCTTCTGAATTCAAATGGCAAAATAGATAGAATCATAGAATCGTTTGGGTTGGAAGGGACCTTAAAGCTCATCCAGTCCCAACCCAGGGACTGTCCAGCAGCAGGGACACCTTCCACTAGACCAAGTTGCTCAAAGCCTTATCCAACCTGGCTTTAAACACTTCCAGGTAGGAGCCACCCTCACAGTGAAGAATTTCTTCCTAATATCCAATCTAAACCTCCCCTCTTCCAGTTTAGAGCCATTTCCCCTTGTTCTATCACTACCTGCCCTTATAAAAAGTCCCTCCCCAGCCTTCCTGGAGCCCCTTCAGGTACTGGGAGGACACTAGAAGGTCTCCCCGGGGCCTTCTCTTCTCCAGGCTGAACAGCCCCAACTCTCTCATCCTGTCCATATAGGAGAGCCCTCGGATCATCCTCATGGCCTCCTCTGGACTCGATCCATCAGCATGACAGAACTATCTTAGGGATCTTCATTTATGCCTCTTCCCTAAGGGTCAAAGAATGGAGATAGGTGAGAATGGAGAGAAAACCAGGCTCCTGAAAATTCATGCAATTATTGCTTGGCAAGTCATCGCTACCACTTTGCTTTTGGGTCAGGAGGAGGTAGAAATGCTGTTGGCTGGGCAGAGACCCTGCAAACCTGGGCTGTGAGCAGCCTTGCACAAGGAGTCTAAGCACAACACACCACGGTGAAGAAATGACATGAATGGCACACCTGGGATTTCCCCTGGTCTGCACTCCTTTGAGGCTACACTTTGCCAAGGGGTCCTTCGTTGCACCATGAGTCAAAACCTTCGTTTGCACAAAGGCAGGAAGTGAAAAGGAGAAGGCAAATGAGATGTTCTCTCTATGGCTTCTCAACAGAACAGCTCAAGTCTACTCTGCCACGTAATCAAATCCATGCAAATGCTGGGTGTCAGCTGTGTCTAATGGTGGCTGTTTCATGGAAGGACAAGGTGCTGTTTGCTGAAATGTGTGATGGCACCTGTACGTTATAACCTATGGATGACCCACCAGCAGCTCCAAGAATTGCAATGCACGTCCAAAAGGTGCGTTTTGCATTGCCTGGATGTCACAGAACACACTGCTGTGATGAAAGGACAGTGGGAATCCTGGGTGCAGTCCTGGAGGTGGGTCACAGCTGGGTACACTGGGGCTAGCTGAGAAGACGTCAGTGGCCCCGTGCAGCCTGTGCTTGATACCCAGTAATGTAACATACAGGTTGGTCATGTCTTATTCCGAGTGCAGCTCATGCTGCCACCTCCATCTCCCTGTTCTCCCAAGGGATACATTTTTGGCAGCCTGTGGGTGCAAGTGAGCTGCTAGCCTACACTGACACAGGGCAAGAGATGGGACTTGGGACCACACTGATCTCTCATCATGGTCAGAGGGCTCCCAGCCTGGGACACCCCTCAGTCTAGGGCAGCCCTGCTGAAATGTGCACCTCATTTCACCCTCCTCACATCAGGTACCAGCAAAGCTGTGATTTATGGTGTTTCTAGGAATGGAGCAGTGCAAACCTGCAGATGCCTTATTTCTGGGTGCCCTGTTTGTGTGTTAGCTCTCCTCAGGCAACAGCAAACAACGAAGTGGAGACTGAGCCTGATGCAGCCTCTCTCCTTGAAAGCCATCCCAGTGCTTCCCAGCAGCACAGAAAGGCAGCGATGCTCCCAGAACCCTGCTCACCTCTCATCAGGAATATACACTTGTGTGGTGAGGTTCAAGTGCTTCCTATTTCATAAGTGTTCTTAAGAGCTGATTAGAGCTTGTAGACACCCACAGAAATCCCTGGGAGGATGGAGAGGGAGCTGCCACCCGAACTCCTGCTACTTGGGATTAATTCCTGCTTTGTGGCATGTTTTCCTGACAGAGCAGTAGTGGCCTGGGGGTTCATCCCGTGCTCTCTAACCCACTGGCCGACCCCAGCCTCACTCCTCCTGCAGGCAGGGCTGCTGCCTGGCAGAAGGATCTGCCCCTGGTTGCTCCATGGCCCCCAGTCCTGGGTTTCCATCAGAAAGGATCAGATGTGATGTGTAGGCTGTGGGCAGATAACACAGCAAATTAATACCTTTCTCTTCACTGCCTCGGAGCGGTGAGTGTTTTCGAGCATCCTAATGGTGTCATCAGGATTTGCTATAAGAAAACAAACCTAACAATACCAACAGCAACAAAACCCAGCGCATGCCTAACGGAGAACAGACAATGCAGCTCATGTGCCATTGCAGGATGTGAGAGTCCTTCAAGGACACTCCTAGACCTCAACTACACTGGGGGACATTCACAGTTGTCCTTTTGGGAGGACAGCCTGGGTCCCAAAGGGCACCAGCACTGCAGCTTTGTGATAGAGGGGTGTTGAGCTGCTCTGAAACCCTCCTGCCAGGCGCTCAGCACCTTTAGGGGCCATGTGAAGACCTGCTCAAGCCACGATGATTAGGAAGAAAGACTTTAAAAAGAATATCTGAGTATGTGAGGAGACACAGAAGTGATGAAGGCAAGAAGGAGTTCTTTTGCTGTCTTTTATGTACCAGTTTATGAGTCTGGGCTGGCTGTTCAGATGATTTGTAGGGGGTGAGCATCGATGATTGCAATGGCCTCTGCTGGTCTTGATAAAACCCTAACTTAACATGAATCTCTAGCCTTGCTGTGAGACTTTCCTTTCCCTTGTCTTACTTATTAGGGATATTCAAGCAGCTTTGATTTACTCCTAAGTATCAGCAGCCAACCTACAGAGAAAGGTATGTGACAGAAGAGAAACGTTGCAGCCTGGAGAACCAAGCTGGGATGGAGGGGTAAGACTCCTTATGCCAGAGTGCAGCATTGAACCTGCCAGTGCAGCAGAGCACAGCTTCTATTTAGAGAGGTCATGTCCCTGAGTTCCTCTTCTATGCCATGAAATCACAGTTTTACTCAATGTTTGGTGCAGACGTTGGACTGGAGAGTCAAAGGTAACACATGAAGGCAGCAGCTCTGGGGCTGAAGGTCACTGGGGAAGAGGATGGCAGAATCCATCACAGCAGCCATGGAGACATGGGCAATACAGCTCTACTCTCGGGGGTGTAAAGGGGTCTGGGTGAAGCGGTGGCCCTTACGAGGCAGCCTCTCCTTGCTGCAGCATGAGTGCCTGACCAGTTCCCTCATCCACAGCAACCCAGAAACCCTGTGGGCACTTCCACCTCCATCCCTCCATGAATGGCGGCGAGCCCGTCTCATATACACCTGTTGTTGTCCTACTGGCATTTTTTGGTTTATTATTTTTTATTTTATTTTATTTTATT
>NW_010313474.1:0-252 GCF_000700745.2 Antrostomus carolinensis
CCTGCCCACACCGATGGGGCACGGGGGGGCCGGGGGCTCCTGCTGGGGCTGTAGCAATGCCTGCAGGGAGGCAGCCAGCACCCTGGGGGTGCAGAGCTGCAGAGACCATGGTGACAGGCCCTTTTTACCCCTGTGCCACCCCAGCTGGCTACCCCAAGTGGGCAGGTGGCCAGAGCTGGAAGGACTCATGGAGCCAACAGCATTGTGGCACTGAGACCTGCGGTGCACTCTACCCTGTGGCTGCCCCCCGTG
>NW_010313474.1:313-1016 GCF_000700745.2 Antrostomus carolinensis
TGCCAGCCACGGTGCCATGTGGCATCCAGCCATGCTGCTTGCACAGGGCACCTGCACTCCAGTCAGCCCTGCCCCATGCCCAGAGCTCTCATGCCCAGTTAGCCACACTGCACCCCATGAACCTCCCCTGCCCCCTAGTCAGTCACCCTGCACCCCACCAGTCCCACAGCCCTGTGCTCCCACCGCCCCATTACCCCACAGCCCTGCGGCCCCATGCACCAGCAAGCACCCGCTCCTGGGGCCGAGCCCCTATGGGTGCCCCAACCTCATCCTTCCCGCACCCACCCGAAGTGCCCACCCTGCTCTGCAGCCAGCACCATTGGGGGGGCACCACCCCACAGACCTCAACGGGTGCCCTGGCCCCAGGGGATGGCACTGCCCCTGATCCATCCAGCCCGGCACGTGGGACCATCCTCCTGGCACGTCCCGTGTCCCCAGGGAGCCACACCAGGCGCGGGTGTCCTGGCCGCTGGCTCCCCCCCTGTATCGGAGACAGGCTTATTAAGTGTGTGATATTAAATTACCCAGATAAGAGCGTAAGAGCTTTTAAAGTCAATTCATTAAATATAATTATGAAGAGAGCTTTTTTATGCTCACAGTGATCCGATCTCAATCAGGGAGACGGTGGGAAAGCCGCCGGCTCCTCCAGCATCTCCACTCCCCCGCTGCGTCGCCTCCGCACCCCCCTGCTCCCCCGCCTCGG
>NW_010313475.1:0-217 GCF_000700745.2 Antrostomus carolinensis
TCCTGGTAACACTGGGGCTGAGACCCACAGAACATGGGTAACCCCTCCTGCCGTGGGGCTGAGACCCATAGATCCTGGTAACACTGGGGCTGAGACCAATAGAACCTGGGTAACCCCTCCCACCGTGGGGCTGAGACCCACAGAGTGTGGGCAACACTGGGGCTGAGACCCATAGAAGCTGGGTAACCGCTCCTGCCGTGGGGCTGAGACCCATAGA
>NW_010313475.1:651-903 GCF_000700745.2 Antrostomus carolinensis
GGGCTGGCACCGACACCTCCCCCCGTCCCCACACTGTCCCCACGCCACCACGGCCGGGCACGAGTGACACAGAGGCCACAACACCCCCAGCACCGTGGGGCTGGGGCTGCTCCCAGCTGGGACCCTGCCCAGGGACGGGGACCCCTGCACTGGGTGCAGCTGTGGGGTCAGTGGGTGCTGTGGGGTCAGTGGGTGGGGGTCAGTGGGTGTTGTGGGGGGTCTGTGGGTGGGTGTCAGTGGGTGCTGTGGGGT
>NW_010313476.1:0-208 GCF_000700745.2 Antrostomus carolinensis
CAGGAGCAGGCCATCCCCATGTGCTGAAAGATGAGCTGGAAGGGATGAAGACTGGCCTGGCTGAACAGAAAGCAATGGCTGGAGCTCAGGAAAAAAAGGAGAATTTATGATCTTTGGAAGAAGGGGCAGGTGACTCAGGAGGACTACAAGGATGTAACGAGCATATGCAAGGAGAAAATGAAAAGCCTAACTAGAACTTAATCTGACT
>NW_010313477.1:0-1176 GCF_000700745.2 Antrostomus carolinensis
CAGGTGGCAGTGGCCAAGGCCTGTACTGAGTCTGCTGGGACCGGGGGGGGCGAGTGGGCAGGCTGAGGTAGTCATCCTGGGGGGCACTGGAGCTGCAGAGGTGCGGGCTGCTGCGGTACCCAGGCTCCTCTCGCAGGTCCCACCAGCAGCGCAGGGCTGGGCACCCCCGGGCACTCCCCACTGGCCCCGGTGCTCATCTCCATCCTCTGTGGCACCATCAATAAATACAAAAGTCTTAAAGTCCCTGAGCTCAGCCCGGTGCTGCTGGGGTGCAGGGGCTGGGGCACGGGAGCTGGGATGCCCCATGCCGCTGTCGAGAGCACGCCGATGCCGGGGGGTCCACCAGCAGCGCAGGGCTGGGCACCCCCGGGCACTCCCCACTGGCCCCGGTGCTCATCTCCATCCTCTGTGGCACCATCAATAAATACAAAAGTCTTAAAGTCCCTGAGCTCAGCCCGGTGCTGCTGGGGTGCAGGGGCTGGGGCACGGGAGCTGGGATGCCCCATGCCGCTGTCGAGAGCACGCCGATGCCGGGGGGTGCTAATGGGGAGAGTGATGGCATGGGTGGGGGGGACACAGGACCTGTGGGATCCCCTAGCCCCGTCACTTCCCCCCACCCTGCCTGCCATGCCCCCTCTGTCCCTCCGTACTGGTGTGGCAGCCGTGCATCCAGACGCGTTGCCCGTCGTACTTGCACTGGCACCGCATCACATTGTTGGAGAAGTCTGACTCAGCCACCTCCTGCTTGGGGTTCACGACCACCTGGGGGAAAAGGGGCAGGGCTGGGGTCACCACTGCCATCCCTTGGCGAGGCAGGGCCGTGGCATGCACCATGGGGTGCAAAGCAGCACCCCAATGTAAAAAAATAGAGGGTGGTCCCCTGCCCTAAGCTCTGTCGGCTTGGGTCACTCCCTGCCCCTCTGTCCTCATACCTGGAAGGTGTAGCTGCCTGGTGGCACATCGGTGATGTCAATCCACTGGCAGTCGATATCATGGCGGTAGGTATCCCAGCACCCCACGCTCACCCCCTGCTCCCCAAAGTTGGCGCAGGCGAAGCGTCGCTGCAGCCCTGCGGGAGGGAGGGGAGGTGAGGGAGGGCACGGGCAGAGCCCCCCTCGGGGAGCAGATGGGGATGGGGTCACTGTGGCTGGCACCTACCCTCGGGGCAGTTGGTGT
>NW_010313477.1:1437-1647 GCF_000700745.2 Antrostomus carolinensis
AGCCAGGAGCTGGCAGCACCCAGAGGCTCTGAGCAAATTACAGCCTTCAAGCCAAATAAAGCTGTAATGACAGTGCCGGCGTGGATGTTGCTAATTACCCTGGGTGGGCCAGTCCCTGTGGGACAAGTGCCACCGTGCCCTGCCTGGACTGGGGAGGGGGCATCCCCCTGCCAGTCTCTGCCCATTGGCCACTCACTGGTGGCACTGGTG
>NW_010313479.1:0-265 GCF_000700745.2 Antrostomus carolinensis
GCTGTTGCGCTTCTTGTTGCCGTTGTTGACCCGCTTGGCCTGGTGCTTCTGCAGGCACTTGCGGTCGTGGATGCTGCAGGGGCTGAAGCTGTTGTTGGGGTGGTCGATCTCCTCCTTCTCTGCAAGGACACAGACACCGGAGGGGGCTCAGCGCCGTGTGGCTACCCCAGGGATGGTGACATCCCCACGGTGCCCCGGCTCTGACAGAGCAACTTGCACCCCCAGGCACAATGTGCAGCCGGTGCTGCTGGACCCCACAGGTGTC
>NW_010313480.1:0-6949 GCF_000700745.2 Antrostomus carolinensis
CAAACCATTCTATGATTCTATGATCTGTAGAACCTTTCACAGTGAGAGTGCCGTGTGCTCCAACACTGTTTGCAAGGATCATCCATTGATTGCAATCTACCAGGTTTTCTGAAGACACTTAAAAAAAAAAAAGAAAGAGAAAAGGAAAGCATCAGCTTACCATCAAGAAGTCTTTAACATTTATTATTTAGCGAATTAGCAAGCTGAAGTGCTTCTGAACGTGCTGTTTTTCAGAGCTCCCTTTAGGAGACTCACCTGAAGCAGTTAATTATCTTGCCATCCTTCCTACTGAAGCCCTTCTTGGTGAGAGGAGATAAGAACCTTAAACCCATCACAAGATTTTTGCAGTGGTCCTTTGATAGGGCCGAGACTTTCTGTCTGCAAAAGCCAAGGGTAAGATATGGGGAAGATCAATTGCCCGTTTCCCCTGGTATCTGAAGGCTGCTCGATGGCTTGCTGTCCATGAGCTTTATTCTGCCGCTTCACAGGTTGGATCTGGAGGCTGACCAATAAAAATTCCAGACTCTGAAAGGAATTAGGCTGGAACATTTAGAATAATTGGTTTAATTTGTGAAACAGTAAGGTCTTAATATGGTAAACAGGCCAGAGTACACGTTGTAAAGTAGTGGTAGGTGCTGATGGAGGCATGTGACTGGAATCTGACTGCAGCTGCCACCTGAATCTTCTCTGACGTGTACTCCAGGAAAGAATATGATCATGAGTAACTATTTTTTTCCCAAGACTACATTCACCATGAATTCAGAGGCAGCCTCCATTCGTGGTTTTTAAGAGTTTGCAGCTAGCATTGGCTTTGAGTTGTAAGGTAATGGAAGGAAGCTGATGAACCTTCAGTTAAGGGCCAACTGTCCTAATGTATTCTCACAGGCATCCAGCTCATCTTTCTTTTCTGATTTGAAAGGAATTTTTCTCTTTTTTTCATTCTTCTTTCCAACTGATATTAGTATTTCACTTTATACTTAAAATGAATCCAAATCTACTACAAACCATGTAAATCCACAGAGGGAACAACTTCCTCACACGTGGGTTCTCCACTCAGAAAAGCCTTTATTGCCTGTTTTATGTTGCTAAAGCCAAGAGGCCCAGAAGTGAAGAATCTCACTGGTTTACTAATTACCAACTTGTTTAATTGTTAGTAAGTATTAGTAATTGTTAGTAATTGCTAGTTACTAATTTATACTAACTGGAACTATACGTGCAATTCCTGACCTGGGTAGCCTTGCCTCCTATTTAAATCAGTGTTAATCTCAATTTTAATTTGAATGTGCTTTGAGAATTGGTTCCAATCCCTCCTTGGGATGTCTTACAGGAGTTGTAAAAGAATTATGTAGGAGTAATTAGCCACTAGGTTACACATACGTGGACTGTTAGTGAGTTGGATCAGAAAAACAGGACTGCCACGTTACTTCTGAGCTCTCATAAAAACATTATCTGGCCTCCCACATGACTGGTGTGAGTTTGGTGGATGGAATAACATTAATTTTGTAAGTCAACCTTGGACTTAAAACACATTTTAAGCACACGACTGAGGCCAGCTGTGCACTCCTGTGTGCTTGGCACCCCTTGTCACCAGCCCTTTGGTCTTAGATGATCCCAGGATGGCTGCTCCTGGGAGGTTAGTTAGCACAACCACGTGAGTTTGTGAAAGAACATAAGGAAACCAGTTGTTCATACCTATCTTAACACTGTGTTTCACCTCGGCTTTGTCCATAATGAACAAAAAATTTGGAAGTTGTGTTTCAGAAACAGTTGGTTCATTTCTTCATCTTACATACGTTTGTCAAACTACTTTCAGTTTTCAATATTAATAGCACCAAAAAAACCCCACAGAACTTGTTCACCTGTGTAGTTCCTGTACTTATTTCTCAGGTGTGGGACAAAGGAACTGGATATTTCTGAATATTCTAATCCTGTGTGTTTTTTGACTCTCCTCTGTTATCTGATTGCACATATTACCCCGCTCTTCGTAATACTCAACTCATCTTCGACGTTCTTCCCAAACACAGAAATCGCCTGCGAAGAAGCTGAGCCATGCAATTAGCAAATCCCTCGGTTGCGTACCGAGTAGAGAACCACCTCGGCCCGTGTTTCCTGAGCAGCCCGAAAAGCCACTTGATCTTGCACATATAGTGTGAGTATCTGTTTTAATCTGTTCTTCACGTCATTGGGGGTACAAAGCAAGGGGTTTGTGGCTGTGAAAGGCACCCTTAGGTTGGAATGATGAAGTTGCAATGCTGTAACCAAGTGTTTCTCTGAAAAATTATTTGAAACATATAATTTTGTTAAGAATATCTTGTCAATAAGGAAAGAGATACAGAATATGTTTACGTGCAGTTAGGCTAAGGCCTGACTATATATTCTACTTACATTTTGAAATATTAACCAATTTTACCTTGTCCACATCACCATAGTGCATCAGACTTTATTTTCCTATTAATTGTAGATTAAAATTATATAAACAAAACAATGTTAAATGTATTTACTTGCAAGTTAATGTTGCTTAATATCAGCAGTAGTGGGGTTTAGCTTGTTGCTGCTGCCTGGGAGCGTTGGCTTTACATTCTTGTTTGTCTCTGTGAGTGGTTTGCTGTGTTGTTGTGCTCAATGGCATTATTGTTCCCCTTTCACTCTGGCCTCGCTGTCGAACTGATGGAACGATTTTAATGAAATACTATTGCACTGGTGTTAGATTGAACAGGCTTGAAATCGGTCTGCTTCCCCAATTTGTCAGTTTTCACATCAAAAGTAAAACCTGAGACCAAAAAACCCCAAGCAAATTCTGTTACTGTATAATGAACTGTATAATATTTATTATACAGTACAATATTATTGTATTATTATACAATATAATAATAATTAATAATAATAATAATAATTACTGTATAATAAACTAATCCTCCAAATAGATCCGATTTAATGTCCTACAGAGTCGTGAGAAAAAGTCTCAGTCTTTTTGTGTGTCTAAATTTAAGCACGTGCTGTAAGGAAGAGTGAGGAGAGAGGAGCAAAGCGAGGGGATAGAATTTACCTAAAACGGAGGACTCCCATTCTCATCGGTATGGAGTAATTTGCAGTTCTGAGAGGAAGTGGAGTTAATGCTCTTCTGGTTTCCTTTTGACGTTGTCATAAATACCAGATTCTTCTTGAACTGGTTTCTCTGTTCCCAGTACCTGAAGGTGCCTCTAAGAAAGCTGGGGAAGAACTGTTCACCAGGGCAGGGAGCAATGGGACGAGGGGTGATGGTTTTATACTAGAAAAGGGGAGATTTAGGTTGGATATGAGGAAAAAGTTCTTCCATATGAGGGTGGTGGATCATTGGAACAGGTTGGCCAGAGAGGTGGTGGAGGCGCCATCCCTGGAGATATTCAAGGTCAGGTTGGACGGGGCTCTGAGCAACCTGCTCTAGTGAAGATGTCCCTGCTCACTGCAGGGGGCTTGGACCAGATGGCCTTTGAAGGTCCCTTCCCACCCAAACCGTTCTGTGATTCTGTGATTCTCTGTCACAATTCCTGAACGGGGAACCGAGGTGTTCCAGTCTTCTGAGCTCTGACAGTTCAATATTGGGATGTGCTGCTTTGACCTTGCCAGGTGCCGTGCTGCTTTGCCTGCCTGGCTCTCCTTTTAGCAGCTGTGGCAGTCAGTAGGACAGAGCTGGAGGCTGGCTTGTCACAATACTGGGAAGGTGACAATTGTCCAGCTTATCGTAGTGCCATAAAACACTCGTGGGCCGTTCTTTTATGAAAAGCGTAGCAGATCCATCACTAGACGTGGAAGAGTAGTGGCAGTGCTGGACTCCTGACAAACATCATTTTGAGCTTTACAAATTGCTGCTGAGCTGTGCGATGGTTTTTTCCCGTTTTTGCATCACTGAATATTTACCAACCTTTATATAATTCTTGTTTTAGTCCTGTGTGGTGAGGAGAGTTGATCTGATTTAATGGAATATAATAGTTCTGATTTTCTCTGTGAAATTGCAGTCAATTTCTTTTTTTTTTTTAAAGTCTGTAATGCTGCTGTTCCGTTCAGAGCTGCAGTCTGTGTTCTCCTAAATGAATGGCTTATCAGATCTGCAAGGACAAGGTTGTACATTGTCTGCAGAATTAGCTCCATGCCTTGGCCGGGGTGTGTGGTGGAGCTTGTCACTTAGCTTCAGATGAGGATTTGCTGATGTAAGGGTGCTGCTCAGCCTCACAGAAAATAATTTCATGTTTAAAATCTTACCAGATCATGAATTGTTCACGATTTTCTTTTTAGCTTTTTCTCTGTGCTGCTTCTATGTTGAAAATGCCCTAACATTGACACGAGAAAATTAGCAGTTTACAGTGAAATTCTTCTATAAAAAATAAAAGAATATGTAATTGCATAAGTGCAGTGTATGAAAATAATTACAGCAATGGTGTTGTGACCGCCTGCATGAAGGAAGGCTGCAGAAACTGATCCCAAAACTATGAGCCAAAGTTTTATTTCTGACAGAGATTACAGAGTTTGATTAATTATTTCTTTATCTTGCTAGGATTCATTTATTTGTTAATGGATCAGACAAGTTTGTCCTCAGCTAGATGAGGTGTGGTGAAGGCAGAAGCACATGGCTTACTTTTGTGGTTTGTGTTTTTAATCCATGACCCAGGCTGAGAGAGTTGGGGCTGTTCAACCTGGAGAAGAGAAGGCTCCAGGGAGACCTTCTAGTGGCCTCCCAGGACCTGAAGGGGCTCCAGGAAGGCTGGGGAGGGACTTTGGCCAAGGGCAGGGAGTGAGAGAACAAGGGGTGATGGCTTGAAAGTGTCAGAGGGGAGATGGAGCTGAGATGTGAGGAAGAAATTGTTTGGTGTGAGGGTGGTGAGCCAGTGTCCCAGGTTGCCCAGAGAAGCTGTGGCTGCTCCTCCCTGGAAGTGTTTGTGGCCAGGTTGGATGAGGCTTTGAGCAACCTGGTCTAGTGGAAGGTGTCCCTGCTGCTGGCAGGGGGGTTGGGACTAGATGAGCTTGAAGGTCCCTTACAGCCCAAACTACTCGGGGATTCTATGATGACCCATTGAAGGTGCTGGCCAAGAAGTGCCTCCAAGCTTGTTTTTTTCTTCCAATTCATATCAGACTATACCTGGACTTAGGGCATTGCCGTTGTCCTGAGCCCATGTGGAGCCAGCTGGGGAGAGACTGTGATCCCATGGGCAGGAGAGTGCTCTGGGCAGTCTGGGGAGCCTGGCAGGAGCACGTGGCCCTGGGGACACGGGGGTGGGGGTACAGCATGACACCTTCTGCAGTGACTGGGACTGCTGCCCAGACACTCTTGGCAGCAGCTGGGCAACGCGGAGACATCTGCTCTGTGCTGCCAGCTTTAATTAAAAAAAAAACAACAAGTGTGCCCTAAGAAGCCAAAGTATTGGGCAATGCTGCCCAAGGACAACTGCGGGCACATCCCATAGTGATCTGGTGCAAAACTAACGGACGTGGGTGATTTATATGAAACACTAAATCACATGAAAATAAAACGAGCATGGGAGTAAAAAGACCTACGGGGTTTATTATATAAATGATATAAGAGACCCTTGGAGTTTCCTGTATAATTGATACCATTGAAATTAAAAAACCATCCCCAAAACCACCCCCAAAACCAACCAGAAGAAATGCACACAAAAACCACCCCCCCCTAGTTTCTGAGCGTGAAAAGTGACATAGCCAGCGGAGATTCTGTGCTAGAACTCAGCTTATAAAGAGGAATTGCTGAGGGCACAATGAGTCATTATTTAGGTGTCGGTGATCATGCCGTGATTACATTTTTTTATGTAAACAAGGTGCACGTCAGCATCTAACAAATGCTGCAGAGGAGATTGTCTCATAAAGCTAAAATCAACTTCAGCTGAGTAAATAATGTGAACGTAAAAATATTCATAACTAAGAACACTTTAGGAATACTTGGCCAAATGTTCCAGGGAAAACAAGGCTTGGAAGGTGTCCTGGTTTCGGAAGAAAAACCAGCTATATTTGTCAGAGGGAGGAGAAAAGTCAGAAATTGGTGGCAAAGAATGTAAACTAATGGTTTCAGAGTTACTGGAGAGTAGTTTTCAGGTTGTGGTTTGGCTGTGCTGGTGGTGAGATACCATCCAGAGATAATCCAAAAGGATGTTGAATTGTCAACATTTTCAGTCCAAACTGCATTTTGAAAGAATTTCTTAATTTGGATACTGGCTGCTGATTGTTGATATGTCTTGGAGCATTGGAAAGTTCCCAGAGCACTGGAAGAGGATTCATATGACCTCACTGCTTTTTTCAAGGTGGTGGGAGGGTGGGGAATGAAGTCAAACAGGGCAATCTCCAACATGTTATGTTTACCAACATGACTTTGATGGTGAATGAAATAGTTGAGCAGTAGATAAGCTATTTTGTTGATCAGTAAATAAAAAGAGAGCTCATGCCAATCAAGCTCTGGCAGTTTGGTGTAGTCACACTCAGTTTGTATCATTTTTTTTTAATGAGATTAATTTTGATGACTAAAGTTATATTGTTGGCATAATGCATTTATTGTGAGTGTTGAATAATTTAGGAAACAAGAATCAATGCAGCACATATACAGCAGATTGGGGGGAAAAGTTGTTTGGCTCATTGTCCTCGATGTAACTTCAAAAGGAACATTACTGAAGGTCTGTTTTCCAGCAGAGTCCTGCAGACATCTCACCTGGCTTCTGTGCTATGAACATTCCTTTTCCTGACCAGGAGGAAAACATGTGAAATCACTACTGAGGGGCTGGAGAGGGAAGTGAGACAAATACTGGAGGAATGAAGAAGATTGAAAGGACAGTATGTGGGCGGAATGACTCAAAATGACACCAGACGACACGAAGTTGGGCAGCAGTGTTGAGGGTAGGAAGGCTCTACAGAGGGATCCTTGGCTGGATCCATGGGACAGGACCAATTCCACGAGGTTCAACCAGGCCAA
>NW_010313481.1:0-959 GCF_000700745.2 Antrostomus carolinensis
ACAACCAGTGTTGTGTGGTTGTGCTGGAACCAGTGGAAAGACTTACAGCTTCTGTTTCCTTCAGGGCTGATGTGAGTGTTTTCCTAATGAGGAAAGGAAACGGTAGTTTGTGAGAGTTTATGTGAGAATGAAATGTGTCTAAAAGCCAGTGGGCACTGCATTATGCTGTGTGTGCCTTTACTGGGGTAGTTGTATCCATAGAGAGAGTACAGAATGAAACTTCCTGACATTTGCTTAGATATTTGCAGAAACTGCTGTTAAAGGATTGAGCGGACTGTGGCTAACATGAAAATTAAAATAGTCCTGTAAATTTTCTTCCCAAGGGAGAGATTATATTGTGCGATCTCCTTTTTGCCCATCTCCATGGTTACCCAACATTGGAAGAAGTAGTTGGGTTCTACATAAAGGACCTGATTCCTTCTGTGCAGATCCTTCCTCTAGGCAAAAAAATCCCAAAGGTGTAGTATAAGCATCGAGCACATCCTTCCATACTCTTCCCATTTGGAACATAGCTGCACACTGTTTTCCCTCCTTAGGGAACAGAAGAAAGCCTTTTCAGAGAGAAGCGTAAATCCCCTGAAAAAGGGTATGCTGCTTATTTATGGAGCTGCTGTCTGAATATTTCCTAACTAGGAACCCTAGACCCCAAGCCCTGGTATCTCACTGTGGAATCTGTCCTGGTGAAAGATACTTTTCTCCAATCCTGGCTTTCTAAGAAACTATGCTATCTCTGTCAGCTCCTGAAAATTCCTTTGAATTCTTTAGCTAGTTTCAGTCATGTCTGTCTGAGGAGTGAAAGCCTAAAGAATACTTGGATCTTGCGAATGCCATAAAAACAGGCAGCTAGATAGATGAAAGAGGCCTTATTAATGCCTCATTTGCTGAAAAGCTGCAGCATGGACTTTCCTGGTCCTCATCATCAGGATATTCATATAGGAGTTCAACACTGGATTCCAAAT
>NW_010313482.1:0-32838 GCF_000700745.2 Antrostomus carolinensis
ATCAGTGAAGATGCTTAGTCTTTGGAATTAATTCCAGGGGCAGGATTGGTTCCACATTTCCTGATGCCATCGAATCCAACCTGGCTGCCCTCCTAGGAGGCCTGATTGAGATCAAGTTGTGCTTTGCCAAACACGAGTTAAACACAGAGGTGAGGGAGTGATAGTCAGGGATCCCTGAAGTGCTGGGGCTCAAGAAGAATTCTCCAGCTCTCCCTTGCAGCCATGAATTCTCGGACTGAGAACTATAACACTGAGGAAGAAAAATATAATTTAAAAGGCCTGTTGCCTCTTGGAAGGCGCAAGAGGGTGAGAAAGCAAATGAAAAACCCTGGGAGTTCTTGGTAACCACTCCCAAACTGATAAACATCTAAAAAAGCCTCTATCCTTTCTCTTTTTTGCATTTTCAATACTGTAAGTGAAATAACTTCATTATTTTATGAAGATTTCTTTTAGTGATTTTTAGCACACTGGCAAGTGGCTCCTGTTTTGGTTCTGTTTGGTTTTTGAGAACAACTACAGATGGATTTTCCACTCTTGGTTTCTGAGTGTGTTTAGGACTTGCTGAGAACAAGTTAAACACAACAAATGAGTTTTGGACAGAGCTTTGAAAGAATTTAATCCTGTGGTCATTCATTCTCCTCTCTCGGGAAGCAAGTCCCATATGCAGGGATTGCTTCTGAGAAAACTTTTGTCTTAGTGCTGACTGACATCCTTGCTTGGTGATGCTAGAGAGGTATTGAGATAAGGACCAAGGGCCTGATCCAGGAAGATAATAACAGGTATTTTATCTTCAACATTGCCCAAGGATCATTTCACATATTGATGCACTAGTAGAGATGGAGTTGGAGGATACTGCACAAAGAAAACCTCACCAAGATCCCAACAGAATTTAGTGGCAAACCTGGGATTAGCACCTAAAACACTCAGTCTGTGGCTCTATCAAGCCAAGAATGAATAGGGCAGATAGTGAGTCTAAAAGAGCCAGTAGGAAGTTTACAAGCTTTGGAAACAAAGAAGTACAGCTAAGGAATGAAATCTAGCCACTGAAGGCAATAATTCATATAATATTGACTGTCTCATTCCCATATGCTTGTAATAATTCTGACAAGCACTGAATTTTATCTATTATTATTAAGAAAATTATTTCTTTAAGGGCAAAATCTAACTACATTTTTCAGGTCAGTTTGATTCTGGGAATTGTTCTCACTTGCCTGTGGTTTTTGCTATAAGGCCAGACTTAATCCCTGGTGTATTCCTCTTGACTCAGTGGAGTTATGTTGAAGATCAACTTGGCCTTAGGGCCTTTAGTTACATTGCCAATGGGTTTCTTTAAAGGGATATTTTCCTGCTTTGAATGCAGTGATTCCGGGCAGTGATTTTCATTTTGCAATCTGGAAGCACTCCTGCATATCTTAAGGAAGTTTTAGTTCTTCTGGTACTGAAGAAACCTTCTTTGGCAGTAGATGACATGTCTAATTTTCAGCCGGCTGAAGGCAGGTGTGTGCATGTGCTTCGGCTGGTCTGTGGATGGCAGTCTAGATAGCCATCCACCAAGTGCCTTCCATCTGCGGAAATGTCTGGCAAAGAGTCACAGGAAGGGACGTGAAATACCTAACAGCCCCACGAAAGCAGAGTGAACGCTATTCACGGTGTTTCTGATTGACAGAGCAGCATCTTATCTTCCTCTGAAACCTCTGCACCCAACCCTCCAGGTGCATGTGTTGGGAGGGAAGCCAGTAGCCCGATTTTGTCAGAAAGCTAATTAGAGGGATTATTTAGACTCCACTACCATGGGGACCAGCTCCTGGTGAGAGTCCTTTGCCTGGAAAAAGACAAAGGGAAAACCCAAAATACAAAGGATGGGCCTTTCAGCATCCTTCACCCTGGACCTCAGCGGCTGCCAGATGCCACTCCCTGAAAGCAGGTGAGTGCACGTCCATACTGCTGCTCCCACGGGGCCACTAAACCCTGCAGGAGAGGCCAGCACAAGGGTTTATGGTTGGACTCGATGACCTTAAAGATCTTTTTCAACCAAAACAATTCTATGATTCTAAGGGAGGTGTCACCACAGAGCTTTCTCTGCACTTAGGCTTTTCATCTCATGAGGTCCTGGGGGAAAAGAAAGGGCTACAAGCTGATGGGCATGGGATGGTGTCAGGACAGTATCATACCTGATATGGTTTAGCTAAGATGGTTTATCAATGCTCCCCTTTGCCCTGACTGTCCGAAGTGTTGCCTGCTTTAGCTTGCTTTGGCAGCCAGATTACTCCCTGAGTACACCAAATCACAGAAAAAATTAAAAAAAAACATGAAAGCAAAACCTCCTGGTCTTGCTTCATGCAAGACATGAAACCTACTAATGAGCCTGACAGTAACCAGCCTCCAGTTGCTTGCTTATAACTGAGCAACACATCATGCTGATACTGCAGTTCTCAGAGATTTGTCCCCAGGACAAAAGAGACCTGAGAGAGCCCAGGGTAAGGTTCAGACAGGCTGGGAAGTGCTATGCAAAACAGCAGCACAGAGTGTAGGGTATGTGATGTACTGGTGAGCTCCTGAACTGGAAAATCTTCCTGTAAGGACTGATGATAGTAGTGTTGCTGAAAAGCACTGTCTGCCTTGCTTTAGTGAGGACGAGTGCTCTTGCCATGACCACATCTGGTCAGAAGAGAGAGACCTATAAATCTTGATGGCTTGATACTGTCAGATAAGCCAGAGTGCGAGCTCTAGGGTTGCTGTAGGGTGCTCCAGCACACAAATGTGCATCAGAGGAGAGCACAGTTTGGGAGACCAGGGCTCAGGGGTGAGTTGTTTCTGTCTTCCTGCAGCCACCATCAGCTTTGCACAATTATTGCAGTGATCCAGCAGCCTGTGAAGCATAAAACTTGAATGCAATTTGGGTCCACACAGCATCACATAGTTGATTTTGTTACCGTGAGAGAAGAGAGCTGATGTGATTTCTGCATAATACAGCCAATGTGCAGAGTTGGTTGTGGATCCGACTATCAGCTCTGGAGATCTCAGCTCGCTGCCATCCTGCCATCTCCACATGCCTTCCTTGAAGACCAGCTGCCAAGAACCTTGCTATTAACAAACTAAAGACAAGTGACACAGTCTCAAACTTCCACTCATTGCTCCATCTCAAGAAGACCAACTCTGAAGGTGGTTCTGGTAAGGAAGAGTGGGAAAACCTTAAAAGGTTGGGGTCTGCATCATCTAAAGCAGCAACTGCCTGACTCAGAGAGCAGAAACCATTTGCTGTGGTGTCTGGAGACCTCTGAACAGCTGCATAATCCCAGTACTGAGATCTTGGTAAGGTCACAGTTGCAATGGGCTAGGCACATTGCCAGAATGGAAGATTCCAGGATCTGCAGCCTCCTGGGAACACCTAGCAGCCAACACGAGCTCTGCAAAGACACCTGAAAATCCTTGCTTAAAGCTTGTCAGCTTAACGTTAATAACTGGGAGGGAAAGCATTTGGAGCCACTGCGATGCAGTCTGCAGGGTGAAGCACAAAGCCAACATGGAGGAGAAGCGAGTGAACTCAGAAAATCATCCATGCCATTTAAAAAGTATGACTAGAAATGTGCTCTCTCCCCACAGACTGGCCTGTTTCTACAGGATCATACACACACACACACACACACAGAGCAGAAGTAAAAATAGCTAAGGGGACGGTCATTGAAAATTGCAACAAATAAAAATTCAATAATATGATTTTAATGGAGAAATCAACAGCACCCAATAAATTTGAGATTTGGCACAACAGCAGTGTCCAATAGCCATAAATAAAGCAATCTGCCAATGACTGCACATTCCATCTCATTTTCCTTGATGTTTTCCATGGTGTCATTCCTCTGAATCACAGCTTTTCCTTTAATCTCATCTTAATCTACACCACTATTAGGTGCTGCACTTCTTCCTTGCCAGCACCATATTTGAATGGCCACTAAGTAGGGCCTGCTCCAAAGCCGGTGAAGGTGAGGCTGTAACACATGTGTGTGTCCTGCAGGCTGAACACAGAGAAGGTTGCAGAGCACGCCTTGACGGCACACAGTCACTCACACATAATCATCCATGGGTAATTCGGAGCCAGAGTCACCCCCACGACCCCTAACAAATTCTGCACTTGGGATTCAGTTGGCTCCATACATCTGACATGTCATGAGAGAGACATTTCTTCTTCACACAGTTCATTTTGACCCGAGCTAATGAAACGTGAACTAACCGACAGCAGCAAATCAGCTGCTGCTGGTCTAGGGAGGGTATTTCAGGTTCCCTCCTTAGCGAGCTTCACATTTGGCTTTTCTTAACTGAAGGAGAGTTCGTCATCACAAACATCGTGCCAGTGATACAGTCCTTATCTGACAGATGGAGCCCAAGGAAAACTGTTTGCAATGACATAATGTTGTTTGCTGCTTACCTGGCAAGACACCAGTGAGTTGCTTGTCCCCTGCACCATGAAGTCACTAAGCAGATGCTCATGTCTCCCAAACAAAAAATCTCCGCTTTTTTTACATAAAGTCAGGGTTTCCAACAGATCAAAAGCACTTTAGAGCCACTTTTCTGCTGCACACTGGGTTTCTGCGGGGACCCTGTTTCTGCAGGGGTTGTCCCCACTGCACTGCTCTTGCAGTCCAGGAGAAGGCTGGGACTCACATGGCCTTTAGTGTGGCCCTATCGGGATCGTTGGGAGATGATTAACCCTTTTGTCACCACTAAACCACAACAGGAACATCTTCCTCTTTTTCTCAGTCATTAAGTTTTTACATACTGGAATTATATGCGTTAAACAAGGAAGTTTTCCAGCAGGGTGCACATCCTTGAGTTCTTTCAGTAGAATGAGCTTTTTGAGTGTCTTTAATCACAGAGTATATGACAAACCACAAAAGGAGCCTCCTTAATTTTAACTTCTTTTGGCCTAAGTTGGGCAGGACCTGAAGTCAGGATTTGAGACAAGCTCAGAACTACTTTTCCATTACCATAAAATCCCACTCTGGAGGAGGTTTGCCATTCGGTGTTGCTGCATGTGTTTAATTTTTCTTCAAGTTTCCACCTCAAACTTCTTCCTATTCAGTCCTGTTTTCTAATGCAACTTTATAGGCTGTGGTAGGTGGAGATAAGGAGGCCAAGTCCTGAAACGATCTGTCTGCTTTTGTTTTGCAACCTCAATGACAGCAAATATTAATGTGCATGCGTTCACCGCCCAACTTGTCTGACCACTCTGCATGGCCATTTTGGTGACAAGCCAAAACCTTCCACGCACTGACTGATTCCCCAAATGCTGCAGAAATATGGTGAATGCTGTCATGAGTCCCTAGACATGCTTCTGTATTTGCACCCCTCCTGCTTTTTTGCACATTGAGGATGTTCCAGCTCTGGCATTTCTGTTGTGCCAGGCCCTTCCTGGACTGTGGGTGTTACACAACTGTGCCCTGCAGATTGAGGCAAGGATTAAAGGTGTCCAAATTATTAGGAAATCAGAGCAGTGAAAGGTCAGGGATCTTTATATTTTCTCTTGGCTTTGGTAGGTGGTTGCTGAAAAATCACAAAAGCACTTTGAAAACAAGGGGCAGTGAGGTGCAGCTTTTCAGAGCACTTGTTGGCATTCATGCCTGTGTGTGAACTATTTACAGGTATGGCAAAGCGTTACTAATCTCTGAGCTATTCAGAAAGGAAGTACCTCTAGGATCTCCTCATTTGTCTCCTCTGTTTCTTAAACACCACTGAGTCATGCTGAATCTCCTCCTATCCTGAAAAATTGCTTCACAGAGCTCCCTGAAGAAGGAAAATGTCCCTGGACAGTGAAACCAACAATCCCAAGTGGGTTGGTCTCCTCCTGCAAGTTCATGACCTAGTAACTGGGTAAAAAATCCTGGAGACTCTGGAAAGGAGAGGTCGGTCTAGAGGCTGCCTGAGGATTCAGATGCTCTCAAAGCCCAGGGGAAGAACTCTCTTATCAGGGTCTGGAGTCCAACTGGAACTAATCTGGACTTGACCCTTCTCAAAGTTCATGTGTGTTTAGATGGAGGTTTCTGATTCAGATAAATCTCTGCTTTCAGACAGCCCCCTGGAAGACGAGGCTGCCAGTTGGCTTTGCAAGGCCTTGCTGGATGTCCAGTTATGTCTGAACTTTCCCTATTTCCTTCCCCTCCACTCCAGTATGCCTGTCTGCATCTGGTTTCCTGTTCAAACTTAGCCCCAGATGTATTACGTTGCAGCTTGGTTCCTGGGATGCTGTCGCAAATGGCAAGAAATTATGAACAGGATTCCCAAAGGAAACCGTGCTGAAGAAAGAGCTGGGAGAGAAGGAAACCTCACCATTGCTATTTAATTTTTTCTGAGCTCATACTTCTTGCATTGCTAGAGTTTCAGAGAAAAAGGAAGTGTGTACAAAGGCTGCCTTGAACAACAGGAGGATGCTGGCTCAGGCAGTGAAGGGTGAAAAGAAGAAGTAGGCACTGTGGGAGAACTGGTAAAGATGAGGTGGGTGAAGGAGTTGCTCCAGCGCCTGGTTTCTGTGTACCAAGAGCAGCAAGCAACAAGAACCAGACAGCCATTGAAACAGATGGGTAAGGCAGTTTTTGAAGAACAGACGTGAAATGGAAAATGACATTTGTGAAGAGGAAAAAGAAAAAAAAAGGATTTTCTGACAGTAGGATAATTCTGAAGTGCAAATACCAAGGGGTGGTGTCCCTGCTTCCAAACATAGCCTGACAATTAACAAAGCAGCCAGAAAGCCAGAGCTGCTGAGCTCTGATGTTATTGCGGCACTAACTCCTTGACCAGAGCACCTACTAATTAATTGCACGTGCCACAGGCAGCTTTCAAAAAACTGGTGTAAAAACATGGAGAATGGTCCCCTTGGACAACCATGGAGAAACAAGTCAGGCTTGACTCAAGGCGATCTGAGGGCATTCAGTGCTTAATATCTCTGGACAGCTTTTGACCATATGAAAAATGGAGCATGTCTCATGTGCCACAGATGATGCTGGGAGGTTAATAAAGGTATTTCATGTCTGAGGTCCTCCGACAGAAAGCTGCCACGTAACGCAACACATTATTCTACCCTAAAGCCAAAGTCTCCTCCTCCCAAATAAGTATGTATTTGTGTTGCCTGCCTCCAATTTTAATCTACCAGCAATTCTTACCAGAAAAATAACAATAAATAAAAATCTCTGTCCATACAAGTGTGCCAAGAGCTTGGCTAATCTGCAGGATTCTAGTATGTCGCTACAGATTTTGGCAGCCTTGTGTCAAGAAGATGATGCAACCTCATTCCTGGGAACCAGTGCGATGGAAAGCGCTTCCAGCTGATTGGGATTGTTTATTCTAGGTGAAAGTTTGCAACATTTCCATTTGGTTTCACCACCGTGAGCTTTGCCAGGCCTTTTTCCCAGGCAATGAATGCTTTCTTATTTCTCTGCTTGATCTCTTAAGTACAGACTTAGTTGCTACATTGCTTTTATTACTGTGGAAGTAATATATTTGGTCGAGAACAGGTGGATTTCAGCTTGTGAGAGGTTCAACACCTTTATCTTCTGCTGACTTCTGTTACTCTGGAGGACCAAACACTCACTGGCATGAGGAAAGGATCTATAGTCTTTAAGAAGGATAGATTATGTCAGAAGAATAGCCAGAGCCTGAGCAGGAAACATTATTATTGCCTTTCTGTGCAAGCATTTAACCTGTTAGTGCTTTCACAGAAGAAGGAAATGCGCAGAAAATGCTCCTTGCATGGCTCTAGAGTGCAGAGCAGCCTGGCACGTGGTGTTAGGCAGTACCTGCAGCCCTGCAGAGCTTTGGCCTGAAGAGACGAGGCCAGGCCAAGCTTGTTAAGAAAAGACAAGCCAAGTGTATACAAGGATTCCTACCCTGACCTCAGCCAGGCCTGCATAAGGGCTGAAAGTGTACTTCCAGGAACATATTGCTCTGTTTTCAGCCTAAAACAACTATTTCCTCATTCTCTTTGTTCCTCTCTGTCATTTCTTCTTTCTGCCGCAATATAACGAAGTTCCACTTTGAAATGAATCACTGTTCTAAAGCTCATTAAATTAAGGAACTGACCATTCTGGTAAGACTCATGCTGACTAATTGCAGGTGCTGGTTAAATTTCCCCAATAAAACTTCTACAAAATCAAAGCCATTCCTAGCTGCCATTCAAATTCTGGGTATCTGAGGAGCTTAGAAGATCCAGTTAGGGTGGCTTTCTAAAGGGAAGTCTTTCACAAAAATGTCATAGTCCATTGCAGCCTGGCTGAGAATTTCAACTTTTATTTCTAGACGCAGTAGGGTCATTGGCTGGCTAGGTCAGCTAATACCAGATCTTCTGATCAGTTCACAGGCTGAACTATTGCTTAAAATATCAGTGTTTCACAGAAAGAAACGTCGCTGGCATTGCAGTGGAAGATAGATTCACATGGTCAAGATATCCCCCCTCTGTTAAAGAATCATGGTTAGGAAGTTGATGCTGAAGTTGGGACATTTCAATGAGCCAGTGTGTAATCCCTAATAATCCAGGTGTCACTAAATTGTCAAAAATCATCTGATCCCTTTTACATTAATTATAACCCAGAAAATTTTCCACTTTTCTTTTTCCCATTGTGCTCATACGGAAAATAGTAGACCTAGAAACATCCCTTCTTCAGGACTATGCTTAAGTGGTTTGGGTTTTTTTTTTGATGAAAGATGGTCTTGGGGTAAAGCACAAGTGTGAGCCTCCAGACAGCACATGTGAAGCCCTAATTTGATGCCATGTTTCCTGGGCCAGTTGCACAGCTATGTGATGGTTGTGTTCCCCACCTGCCCAATGGGAGCAGCAATCTCTTTGTATGATGCTATCACTTGCCCTGCTTTGGAGGGAGGACTTTGGAGGAAACTCTGACACTTACTAAAACTTTTCACAAAGAGTGTCACAGGGAGGCTTCAGTCTCCAGGTCCTGCCGTTTAATAATAAACCAGCTGTTTATTTTGTGGAGCTTTTTTCCTAGACAGAGCACTGAGAAAATGTCATGAATACCTGTGTGCAGTACTCACCTTTCCTGCAGTACCCTGTGTCTCAGGCACCTGACGAAGGCAGCTGAGCACCGTCAGCCCCACCGAGGCTGGGGACACTGCGGCACTGCTCATGCTGCACTGAGGCAGAGGCAGGTCCAGACACTCCTGGCTTTCTAGCACCTGTGCCTCAACCACAAGGCCAAATTAGTACTGAAGGGACCTGTATTTTACTGTCCCCTTCTTCTGCATTAATTAAAACACATCGCTGCACACTTAAGCAATTTAAATGTTTTGGAACGAGTCTCGGGACAGCCAAGGGCGTTCAAAGTGAAGGGAAGGCTGGCAGATTGCCTTCTCTGGCTTGTCTGTCTATCACCAGCGCACATCATGCATTACAAAACTGCGAGATCTCTGCAGACCCAAAGACAATGCTACGATTTAAGGAGAGAGCACGAGGCTGAAGTCAGAAATCTCTGGTCTTCCTGAGGCTCCATCACATGGACCGACTGCCAACGTCTCTGCTGATCTTTTTTCAGTTTTCACTTCTTTTTATTTTAACACCTCTCATCTATGAAAAGCTGGTGGGAAGTGCTACTGTAACTGCTACTCCAGCACCACAGTGTCTGATGGAAAGCCCTGCTAGACCTGTGTATTAGGGTACCTGACTTCCTCTTAGGGAGATTTTTTGAGCTATTCAGGGCAAGAAAGAGGGAATTAATAGCCCTCTACCACAAATAAAAGTCAGGAATCACAAGGACTGTTTTACCCTCGAGGTCATACTGAAGTTCAGAGTATATGTGAACCTTCTCCCAAAGGTCTGTTTGCCTTTCTGTCACCTATCAGTTGGCTGCAGGAGGTGGCAGGAGAAAGGACCTCAGGTGACCTCCAGATTGACTTGTGCACTGTGAACTCCAGGCAGCAGACAGCTGACTACAGTCTAGAATGTAAATGAAGGACTAATTTGCCCAGGGACATTCCATTTTGTATTTTAAAGTAATGCAAAGTGTCTTTTCACTTTCAGCTCTGGATTTGAGGCCTAAGATGAAGAGTCACCACCATTAGATCCACACCATCACAATTGTAACATCAAAACAAGCGCTGTATTAAAAATAAACACAGTAGGCATTCACTGACATGATTAAAATGTATACAGATGGGTGAGGTCATTTTAATAAAGGCCTTCTGCACAGACATATGCATTTCTTACCATGGCCCTAGGCTCAGAGCAGGAACACTATGCATCCACAACTACCTGTTCTTGTGCAGTTGCATCAGCCCAGGCTCTCTGGCTGTTCAGAACATCTACCACAAGTGTCCTTATCACATTCCCATGCATTGACCTCCCCTTAACCCTCACAAAGACTAGAAAAATCACAGCCATGGCTTACCACACTAGCAAGACATCTCTGATCTCCATCAGGGCAACCTGTCAAGATCCTCCATCTCCTCTATCAATCTTTTGAAGGCATGTTCCGATGCTGTTTGGAAATAACTCAGTGAAAATTATTCCTTTGTCCTATCCGTGTACCTGGAAAAGCCTCCACCAGTTAAGGGAAAGTAAACTGGACTTTCCAGAATTACTTGAAAAACTGTAAAACTCTTAATGTCCATCTACACATCTAATGAAAATTTTCTGTATGTCACTGGAAAAAAAAAATAAATACAGGACTTCTTAAAAGTCCTGACCTTATGTGCTTTCCTAGGTCGCCCTGCACCAAAGCTTCCACACCTTCCACTATGATCTGCCAAGCCTCAACAACTCAGGTGAAAAACCACCTTCTCCAGCAAGCCCATAAAGCAGGCAGTAAAGCTGGCACATGAGTCCCACCAACGGCTTTCCTACATTTTGGGTAACTCACCACAAGTGCTACCACAGCCAGTTACACCAGCCTCCAGCTCCCAGTGCTGCTGGTGAGGCATCCAGATGGTGCTCCAGAGATAGACCTTCTCTGGGAAAGGATGTAGGAGGGATGTCCCTGACTGGCTTTGGTTTCTTGGCAATAGGCCTGTAGGTATCCTGCCTGCAGAGTCCCTGCCTAACTCTGGAGTAGCCCTGGGCGGTCATACATGCCACCATGAGGATCCCAGTGCCTCCCAGTACTGCAGTGAGGGATGTAACTGGGATGTTTGTCCTCAGACTGAGGTGCCTGCTGCAACCTCAACGAATTATTTTTGTACTACTCACCTTATTGGTGGCTTTTATACTGATACCTAGAGGAAGCTTCAGCCTTCCTCCTCTTCCCAGCAGGCAGAAACAACCACTAGCTGCCTCCAAAGAAAATCTCATCTTCACAGAAAGGGAAGAGGTAGGGTTGCATTTAATACCCTTCAGAGTCTGGTGGAGCTATTTGCTGACTGATGCCTGAGAACTCTTTGGAAATATCTCTGCTTGTGATAATCCTGAATAGACGTCCAGCAGCATGCAGGAACATGAAGTTATCAATGGCTTTTGAAAAGTCCTGAACCACAGGAGCAAGGAGGAGGGTGTGAGGGGACAAGGGGACCTGTGTGTTGTCTCCTTGCAGAAGGCATCACAGAAGACAGAAGTCCCAAAAGATGCCACAGAAGATGTACGTCTGCCCCAAACACTGAGCAAATATTTCCAAACATGACGTGTCGTAATGAGGGTGACACTCTGAGGCAAGAGGAGCACAGCCAGGGAGACGGGGCAGCCTGTGTCAGTGACAGGCAACATGGGGGCATGAAACCTACACACAGGCAGAAAGCACAGAGGCACCTTGCTGCACATGGAGAGCTGTGTGACAAAACCAGGAGTGCCTGGAAGTGGGGCATGACACTTCCAGCTCTGCAGGCAGCACCACTCCTCCTCCTCCCAGCCACGGGTGATGGGTGATGACCAAAGGTCTAGGCAAGACCCTGGCCTGATTTCCTTCCTGTGATTCCCACTGTGCTTGCACCAATGGATCTTGGCCTAAAAAGTTTATCCAAATCCTATCTGCACTCTTTGATCCTCCAGACTCAGGCTCACCTTCTCTGCAGGACACACCTTCTTGGAGGATTTTTCACTGGTCTCTGCAATGGGGTGAGCCATAAATTACCCCAAGAACAGCCTACTTTGCTGATATGTATTTTCAACCTCAGGTCCATTTTAATATATGATAATATAGACAATACTGTCTGTACTGAGGATCCAGAAGGAGTGAGATGATTAAAAATAATTCATCTTACACTGAATTAAACAACTGAGAGCCTCAGGAATGGTCCCATTTGAGTTCAGTACAAATCATGGGTGACAATCTGGGTCAGTTTTTATTGGACATGCACCTTTTTGCCAGCCCTAAATCTGCCAGCCATCAGATAGATTTAATAAGAAAGGACAACAAGGAGATAAAAAAGGTCAGTCTCTACTCAAGAAGGTGGTGGAAGGAGAAGGGAAGACGGGGCAGGGGAAGGCAGCATGTTGTGGCAAACATGGAGGTGATGTTTCCCAGGAGAAGGACAGAGGGCAATGCAGGAGGTTCTTCGGAAAGCAAACAGGCTGCACCTGGAGCCCATTCTGCTGTTTGCTGAGACTGAGCAACCCGGACCACTTGCGGTTTCCTCTCTGAGTCTTGCCTCTGCCCACAGTGACATACAGAAAGTGAGGGAAAGGAGATGAGACATGCCTGCCGCTTTCTGACCAGCCAAGGCACTGGGGACACAGGGCTGTTTTACCCACCCTTCCACTAGGAAAGCAGCAGCAGGTTCCCCTTCCAGCCACTCCTGCCAAGCCAGAAAACCTTCTGTGCATGTCATTCCCTCATGCCAGGAGGCCTGTGCACTGCATTCCCCTACCTTGGATTAAACCACCTCACTTCCCCCTCCCGGAAATAACACGAGCAAGAGTAAGAATGACTCATCTGTGCGTATGAAGACACGCATACTCACATACACGAACACGTCTTACATGTTGAGAGCCCAGGGCAAACATTTCACCCAGCTTTTGAGCTCCCTGGTTCACACGATTCTGTTAGGTTTAGTGAAAAAGAAAAAAAAAAAAAAAAAGAAAAAAAAAAAAAGAATCAGAATCATGCCAAAATAGTAAAGAATTAACAAAAGTAAAAATCAAATCCTGTTACCATGTCTCTAGCTTGAAAGGAAATCTTCATCCTCATGTCTGCTCTTGCATTCATGTCCTGCATAGTCTCAAACCAGCATGACTCTGCTCAGTGAACAGGGAGCTGGCTTGCTCGAGGACTGGCTCACAAGTGACTGCTTCAAATCCAGCTGTGCCACATAAATCCCAACCACCACTATTCGCCTGGGAAATGGGCAGATAGTTTCTTTCCCTGTCTTCATAAACAGCTCATTTGACATGGTTTCTGGCCAGTGATGTTGATGATGGACACTGCACACATACCTGTGCCATTGGTTTGAGACTGAGTGAAGATAGTCAGGTGACGTTTGCCCAGATCATTCCTGAAGCTTTATAAACTCATCTTCTTCCATAACAGGCCCTGGAAAGATGCAATATCCCAACAAGGGCTTGTGAAGCTTTGTAGTTGTGTCTGCCATTTCCTTGTCCCATTCTCCACTGGGTTACACAAAATACAACGTTGAATGACTGCACCATGGACACGGAGGCATGGCCTGTATAAATCATGGCTAAGCACATCTAAGCTATAGATCCCCATTTCCCATCACAGCTGAGGCCAGGTACAGTTCCAAGCTGCAAGCAGTGGAAGGCAACAGAGTTGGACCCTTGGCCACCAAAATGCACCAGCCAACACCACCCTTCTGAGGTGGGGAGTTCAGCCCTGCTGTCACCCCTGAATTCTGCCTTGGCATGTGGGATTGTACCACTCCAGGCCTCTCTCATCCAGCAGAGCTCAACATGTTGATACGGTGGGTCTTTATAAAAGGGAAACCTTTTAATTATCCTACCAGCAGAGCTGAGCTGGTGGATGGGTCTTGCTGCCCGGGGTTTTTGCAGCAGGAAAGGGAAATCAACTATTCACTGTGGCGTTGTTGTGACCGGCCGTGACAAACATCCTGAGGCAGCTGTGTCTGGTGCAAGAGTCATCAGATGGCATAGCCTAGTGAGAGCAGCTGCTCCCTTTTGCTTGGGTCAAAGACCCTTTCTCTCCTCAGCAGCCCCCACAGCCACCATTTGTGCCCTGGCAGTATGGCACAATGCATTTCATCAATTTTTGGGAGGATGCTAAACTCAGTGACATCCATTCTAGCCAACCTACATTGCTTAATAAAGAGCCCGGTAATCACAGATATCAGCTGCAGATGATTAAGGTTGCCTTCCCCCTCCAGTGTGTTTTACCCTGTGTCTCTTTTGCTACATTTTCTCTGTACCTCCAGCCTTTCTTCCTCAGGACTGCTCTTGCTGGCTCTCTCAAGAAGAGCAGGGTAAGAGTGTGAATGGTAGGACTGCAAAGGAAGGAAGTGGTGTTGCTGATTCAATAGAGTGTGCTTTTCCTTCTGAGTCAGTACAGAACAACTGTCTCACTGGGCTCAGGAGGTATTAGAACCAGAAATCTGCCCTGAGTGTGTGTGGGCTTGTGTTTTAATCTCTCTGACCCAGAACATGGAAAGGTTACACAGAATGGGTTTTAATTATCTTGAAAGTTACTAAAATCCAATTAAAACTGTAGAGTCAGCACAGCAGGTCACCCATTCACTGCATCATTCTGTGGGCCCATTGTTGTGATATAGGGATATATGTAACAATCCCAGGGCATGAACCTTCTTCTAGAAAGCTGAAGGTATCAAGAAGCTGTACTGCTAAAGGCCAGGTACGTGACATTATTGGATCACAGGAGTTCCTGCCTGGAACTACAGCCTGGACCTTATAAAGAAGCATACAGTAGATAGCAGGTCAGAGGCAGCTGGGAGGTTGGGGAGACAGTGTGAAGGGCAAGGATATAACATTATCAAGTTAAATTTCCAAAATTTTCTGCAGCAGATCAGAGGTAGGAAGTCTGCAAGAAAATCTGAGGTTTGCTGGACCACTCAAGACAAATACTGAAGAAAAGGAAATCACACAGCAGCTAAATTATCGCTTGAATTCTGACTTCACCTCTCAGTCTATCAGGGTGATATCTGGTTCCAACAGGAAAAGATGATTTGCTGGTAGACTGAAAACTAAAAGAAGAAATGTTGGAAACAATTCCATCTCAGAAGAAAACGTCAGAGCAATAATACTGCCCATGCAGAGGATTCAGTAGGAGCTTTAGAGTGACGTAGCCATGATGCTTTAAAGATTTGAAGGGCTGTATTCAAATAAAGGTTTGTATTCAAACCCTGTATCATGGGTTGGAAGCAAATGTTTTGATTCCTATTTTTGTTTACAATATTATTAAAAACATGAAACAGCCTCCAATTTCAAAGTTTCACGAACATTTCTAGAGAACACAGGCCCAGGCTGGAGGAAATCCGGGTAGTATCCTCTTTCATGCTACTTTCTATTGAGCTCATTTCACCTCAAAGGTTTGGGTGAGCCTGAGCCCTAAACCGAAAGCAAAACTCAAGTGGGCACAAAGGTAAGGCAATGGAAAGTGATTGCCCAAGCCACTGTGAACTGAAACTGCCATGTTTTGCACAGTGCAGGTGTCAGAAACCCATTGAGTTTACATTGCAGCACCATGAAGCAACACAGGACTCTGGCTTCCAGCTCTGAAGCTCTCATGAGCAGAGCAGGCTTCTCCATAAACTGCCGAAAGCTGCCCGAGCTCCACAAGTGACAAACCTGGATCCCAGCTGCTGGATGCATGACCCCCAGAGATGTCAGTGCCCATATGTGCAACTGTGTGGGGTGTCTAATTCTCCCCTGGGCTCTCACACCAGCCTGCTCATCCTGTTATTTCTGTGCTTTTCACTGGGAGAACAAATATCTGTCATGGATGGCTTTGTCTTCATTACTCCTGGGCTGTGGATGAGAAAGGACAGGGTTTTGCTTGGGACAGCCTTAGGCTCAGTGTCCAGTTCTTGATTTCAGGGTAAGGATCACAGGCTGAGGGATCCCACAGCTGCAGATCAGCTGCCTGGCAGAGCTCTGTCTCTCTTGGGTACAGCTCGACCTTTTATTGCAGATAGCTCTTTTGTCCTAGGGAAAAGAAATTACCAATCCGAGTTTCATGCTGCTTTAAAATAGTCTAGGCCAAGGTTGTCTCAAAAAAAGAATGTCTCAAGGATACAGCTCCAGGCTTCAAACCTGATTCAATAGCTTGCTGTCTTTCTGTAAAGTGGTTTTGGTGCTCTGCAGGAACAATGTGATGTATGAAAGTAAGTATAACTCTTTGGCACATATATATTAAGCTGCATCTGAGATACACAGTTCCCAAGGCTTTCTGAAAATGAGGTAAGGTGGTCCTAGATTGGAAACGCATTATATTTATACTGTTACCTTCCCATTCTTTATTCTCCACTAAACTCTCCTCACTCGTTCTGCTCTTAAATCACATTTTGAAACACCAGCATATGTATTTGCACAGAGACACGCACACGCAGAGCCCTCAGGAAGGCTGCTATATTGCAGCACCCTGTATGGTTTCATGATATGAATGTGTTGCTCTGTGTGCCGCTGCCCGCAGGCTGCTGCAGGAGCCTTGCAAGTCTGGGATGCAGCCTGGCCAAGAAGTCATAACGAAAAAGGAGAAATCACAAAAAAAAAAAAGAGAAAGCTGACCACAACTGCTCCTCCACACTTCTGACAGCCATCGGCTGGGCAGCTCTCCATGCACCAGCCCGCAGCATGGCAGCTGCAGCTGAACGAATCCTTGTCTTTACAGGGAGAGGCCAGTGGTCCCCCAGGTGAGGTGTATTTCAGCTCAAAATCTGATGGCAATCTTTTCACTGGTTAAAAAACCCAACACTGAGACCAGGCTCTTCCCCACCTCACACCTGCCCTACTGCAAACCCAGACAGCCAGATCTGCTGTCCTTTGTGAGAGCTGGAAAATGCCTTTTGAAAAGCGAAACCCGCTGGGCCAAGGGCCTTGACCAGGCTGAGCAAAAGGAAAATGAGACCTTTCATCTGCACTGCTATTCTGAGCCCAGTGAAAGGCACCTGTAGTGTATTCCTGTTTTCTTCCCCATCCCTTAACTTTATCTTTTCAAAATGCTTAAATAAAAGTTCTTTCACTCTGTAAGGGGTAGCACAGAGATAAGCTTAGGCACAGCTCACAGCTTCAGGACATTGGGCAGCTAGACAGGAGCTTATTTGGTTGTGCTCTTATCAAATATGAGAGCAGCATAAACACACTCTAGACAACAGGTGTTTGCTGGGTGCTGGCTGAATAATTTCATATGTGCAAAGGAATGACCAGCCCCACTGATTGCAGAGCTCTTCCTTTAGAGAGCAGAAAGGAGGAAACACAGGGGCTATGCAAGGTTTTACCATGCCCACAGCAACTGGGAGGAGTGAAGAGGAAGAAAAACAACTTTGCCATCTGAAAATCCAGTGCAGTAGGTGAGGCAGACACAGAACTTCTCAGTGGGCAGAGGTCCGAGAGTCAGGTCGGGGATGGAGGAGGATGAGCAGAGCGGGAGTGGGGGAACTGTCCAGCAGGAGACGGTGGAGAAATTGTCCAAGGATGGGGATGGAGGAAGAGGAACATTTCTGGCAGTCAGATAGGCACCCTGCTTCCAGCAACTTAAAGTAAAAGCATTGCAGAGCCCCGAAGACCCTCCCAGCAGCCGTTCCCGTCAGTGTCCCAGGTTTGGCAGGTCTCTGGAATGCGTATCTCACCCACATTCAAGAGAGTTTGGCTTGTTTTGTCTAGCAAAACTAAGGAGGAGAGGGCATAGCTTTGTTGTCTGTAAATACACCAGAGGCATGAACGCCAGGGTGGGAGAAGAGCTATCCAAGCTAAAAGATCCTGTTGGCATGAGAACAAATGAGGGATCAGTTGCTGTATGAAAATGTTTGGGATAAAAATCAGGAGGAGGCTTCTAACCAGCATGGAGCTCAGCAACAGCTGTCTGCAAGAGGTTCCAAGGGATGACACTGGTTTGAGGATGCAGCTTCAGTTGTTTGTGGAGGGGATTACAAAATGTTGGACGAGCAGGGGACTGTGAAGTTCTTTACAGCCAGGATAACAGCAGAGGAAATGGCAGGGAAAATGGAAAAGCAAGAACTGGAACCGAGCTCTGTGAAGGAGGCTCACAGAGAGCAGAGGAGAAAGCATTTCCAGACGATGAATAGATAAGCCTCACTGGAGAGGGAAAAATGAGCCAAGAGCTTTTGAAAGCATGGATGAAACATCTCTCACCTTGTCAACAATGTCTGGGGAATTGTCTGTCTGGTAAGGTGGCCTGTCTTTATCCATGTACCACCTGCCTGGAAGGCAGTGCTGACTTGTAGGCATGAAAAAAAAAAATAAAAATCACAGCATCCAGAGCATTTCTGTCTTCCCATTAGTGCTGTTTGAAACATCTAAGAGATGTCCCGAGAGATGTTCCTCTTATATGAATCTGGAGGATTTCTGTCACTTCTGAGACACAGCAGAAAGACTAGGGAAGATTGCAGTCTGCAAAATAATTTCTGACAGCTTTCAACTGAGACTTCCCTCTCTGCACCCATCTGGTTACAAGCACAAAAACCTCTGCAGAGAAGAAACCCATGGGTCAGGGAGATCCCTGTGCATGTGGGAACAGAGTGACAGACAGAAGTGGGCATGCACCCCTCCATACTCAACATTATTATCACATTTGAGCCTCAGTCTTGAAATGGGAAATAAAAACTTCTGCTTCAAGAAACTCTGCGTCCAGGAGAGGGGTCCCAGATGGCAACACCTCTCCTTTGGCCCAGCAGCACCATCTCTTCTAAGGCTGAGGGAAACTCCTCTGGTGGAGAGATTTTTGAGGGGAAACCACAGCATTTCAGAAACCGCATCCTGCCTAGGAAGGAAAACAGTTCCAAAGTGCTATCCCAAACCAAGTCTTCCACTTGGTAGGTGTAAGACACACTGATGTATATTCCCATGCTTTCATTCTTTAAAACACAGATCCAGGGCCAGGATATGCTGGCGATGGGAGACTGCGCAGCCAAACAGCCTCGTTCTTATTTCTGGGGAGAGAGCAGTGTGCTCAGAGGTATTAATCTATGAGTGGGAGCTGGGAAATCCATGCCTGTATCTGTATCTGTGTTTCCACGTATGCATATATAAAAATATGTATACACGCAAAGAGAAAACAAAACGAAACAGAACAGCCCATTGCACACAGTCCTCCCCCAGGGAGAGGGTGAGAGAACAAACAAGCAGCAGATGGGAACCATGTCACTGCTCCTAACACTGGAGGAAGATCAGATCCCATGGTGACAAGATGGTGTGAGACAGTGGGAGATCCCAAGGCAGAAGAAGACCACCAAGGCAGAGAGGTCCCCAAGGCATCAAGGTCCCTAGGGTGCAGACAGACCGACCACTCTCACTTCTCCCTTAGTATCACCCTGAGGTGGGAAAATGCCTGTGGATATCCTGGTACAAAGGTGGACTCTAAGGGTTGGCCCTGAGCTCCTCCGTGGAAGAAGGGATGGGCCAGGAGGAGAGCTGCAGGGGAGATTTTTCACAAAGAGCTGCAGCAAAGCCCAGAGTCAACCTATAGCCATGCAACCCTGAGCACTACTTCAATCCCAATGCCAGGAGGTGTGAGCTCCTGCACTGCCCACAAAGAGCAGAAATGAGAGAAAGAAACACATTTTCTAGCTAGATAAAGCAATTATAATAAATGGACCTGTTTCTCAGTTAGATATATTTTTCCTATTTTCTAGAAGAGCATAAAGGGCCCAGGAGTGAACAAGACCATGGACCCTCTCTCCCCCACTTACTCTTCAGCAGTGTTTTGTGTTGTTGCCTCGTCCATCCCAGGGCAGTGGTGCTGAATGCTGATGAAGCCAAACTTGGACAAGCCTCAGTCAGACAGTTGGTGCAATTTGACTTTAAATTATACTTAATGATTTGTTTTGAGTATTGGGTTGGGGTGAGTTGGGGTATTTGTTGTTGTTGTTGTTGTTGTTGATCTTGCTGTAGATGCTTCTCCCCCTCCTCCTTTTCCAACCTATTAGGTTCAATTTATTTTGGCAGGGGACATGATTAGTGGGGCTGGGCTCCAGATGGTTGGGCGCTCAGCCGCTCGCTGTAAATAACGCTGGATGAGCAGTGCTCCTGCATGCAAAGCTGGGCAGCGAGAGGCCCAGATCGTCAGATCAGAGCATCCCATGGCTGGCTTGGGAAGGCTCTGCAAGGACGTTGCCTGAGATCTTTGGAGAAAGCGCTGTCTAACTTTTCTTTGGATATCTCTGACATAGACTTGTTACTGCTCCCAGGCAATGACTTGCAGGGCACCTCTCACCTGGCTACTCCCTCCTCTCTGAAGTAGCACCCTCCTTGCTATAGCATAAGCCTATGGCTTGCAGCTGAGTCTTAGGGGAAGTGGAGAACAAGTCTCCCCCCTTTCCCCTTGCAGCATCCTTCTGTCTGTCTGAAGACCTTCTGCTCTTGCTCCTGGTATGGACCACAACACTGAACACAAGCGAAGGGAGACATTCTATGGGGCTGATGGGTCTGGCCAAACCCCAGCGTGGACACAGAGCTGCTTGATGTCCCACAGGAGCAGTGACAGCCAGGCCTGCTCTGTCTGCACTGTGGTGTCCAGGACCCTGAACAGCCCTCAAAATCCTAATGGGGCTCTGCAGGAAGGGGATGGTAGTGTTTTGGGGAGAGACAACCTCTGTAAGGAAGCAGATCTTGCAAAGAAATCTGGGGAAGTTTTCATAGCTTTTACAAATCTGAGAATTTCAGTGTTTTCCTAACAAAAAATGCTTTTACCAAAGCAATGCCCAGCTCCCTCTTGTTGCAAGACTTTATTGATTACCTTCTGTAACACACTTTAAGATCTTCAACAAGAGAAGAAATGAAAGAACAAAGTTTATTTTTACTGTTGTCTCAGTATTTAAGAAGTACTTAGTGAGTTACAAACGGAATAGTTACGCAACATTTTACATCAGCTTAGGTAAGTAGGCATTTGCTGGGAATGTCTTATGCTTTAGGACAAAGCTGATTATTGATACATTTAGCAAGTAGAAATCTATACAATAGGTTTACTATGGATGTAATATGTCAATTGTATTAAAGTTAAGGGGCAGACTCAGTACAACATGGAGAAAGAAACTACAAAGTGTTAAAATGTCTTTGAATTGAGCATTTCAAGTCTTTGAACTGAGCTCTTTCCTTTCACCTCCCAGTGCCAAGAGCTGTTCCATTCTCCTCCAGTGCACAGAGGGGCTGACAAGGAGTCTCTGTCACCCACAGGAGCACACAACAGCAGACATGCCTGAAAGTGGCATCCACATATGGGGAAATAAACCCCATTTCAGTCCATGTCCATAGTCCAGCTCTGCAAGCTCACACCTCTGTGTTGGAGGGTTCTCAGGTGCAATTGCAGATGCTAACCTGAGATCCCTGTCCCTTACCCAGCACTGCCCCAGAAGCCCTCCCAAGATGAGCATGCCTTGTCCATTGAGCAATCTCAGACTCTGCTCCCTGGACCTTTCACATCATAAATCCTCACACCCAAGCAGGGCGCTGGCTCCACTCAAGTCTTTGAGATCTCTGCAGTACTTTCAGAGCTTGAACCTGTTTGGGGCTATAACATTAGCCAAGCTCTTGTTCATGGAGGGACCAGCATACCAGAGCATGTCACAACTCTGTCCACAGGTGGACATCCCATGCTCAGCCTTTCCTAAGCAGACGATGCCTCTTACATGGCGCAGCTGCAATTTTGGGCTGCAGCTAAGCTCATGCCAGCCACATGGAGGGGAAGCCTGGTGCACAGACAGCTGTTACCAGATACATCTTTGCTCATAACAAGGATGCATCGCCCATGGGACTCTCTACAGTCTCCAAGCTGCCTGGATAGCTTTTGGGTTTTGACTAGAATCACGGAAGAGCACTATGGAACAGATCCGTTGTAGGGAATGCTAGACAAAGCTGCTTTGCACCATAATCTACGTCACAGTTTGGCCATGCCCAAGGCAGTCTTTTAGTAGTGTTGCATAGATGTGGTGTATTTACTCAGGTGAATGGAGCTGGTCTCATCACCACATGCAGGTGGCTGGAACCCAAGTAAAGTGCTGGTGCAAGTGCAGCAAATGCCAGTACAACCAGTAGAATATGCCCCACCTTGCCTGGAGCCCAGGTGTAGCTGTGCCACTGCAGTGATATCTCACAGTGCACAAAGACAAGATGGTCTTCCAGTCACTGTGTTGTCTGCAGTTGTAGATTTTCTGGAAGGATGCTGTAGAAACAAACTTTAGGTCAAACACAAGCACCAAGAAAATGGGTGCTTTTCCAGAGCAGACCCAGACCCTGCACCATTGCGAAATATTTGTAAATCTTATAACCATGGTGGGTATCACCATGCAAAAAGATGGAGCAAACATTCAGAATTTACAAGACTTGTTCTGGTCTGGCTTAAAGACGTGTAAATTGGAGAGGTAGCAAACCTTCCCCATCTGACACCCACCAGAGCCCACAGTTCACACAGCCATTCTCAAACAGATTTAGATACGGCTCTGTTCATCTTGGGGCCCATTGTAAATCCATGTGTACAATCACGTATATTTTGGAAAATGCCTGAGACAATCATGACAGAATCTAAAGAAGTTAGAGATGGAAGTGATCTATTAGGTCCATTTGCAATCTTTCACGAGCCAGGCAGAATTTTTCCTTGGGCTATATTCATTGCTTTGCCTGTTCTTGTTTTTAATCACTCAAGCAAAGGGACTAGAACAGCCAGGCAAAGTTATGTCATACTGCTGCAGAAGCAGAACTGGGGAATCTTGTATCTCTGATCAGAATTGAGCCTCACAGTTGTACAATGTATACTTAGGCGTGTTTGATGTGGTTAAACAAATCCTGTGCAGAAATGCATTTAATTTCTGTAAGTACTTGTCTTCCAAGAATTTTTAAGACCTTGCAATAAACACAGCCAAAGCCATCATTCAACAAATTGAAATCACACTTGTATTAATGGAGTTGCTATATTCAGACTAAATTTAACCCTCGTGACTTTATCTTGTAATCCAGCATAGTGAGCGGGTCAACAGAAGTTATGATCAGAGAGCTGAGCTTGCATTTCTTCTCTGACGTCTCCTCCACCACTTCCTTGATTTAAGGCACTTCATCCAGGGACCCCTCACCTAGGTGGAGGGCACTTGCTGACGTATCCCTGTGGATGCTTTGCCTCCACTGAGAGTCTTTGCTGGATTTTGTCTGTTGAATGAATTCAGTGTTGCTTTCTAAGGTCTACTTATGGGTCTGCCCCTTCATGGCAGTGACTACTTTCAGGAGGGTGATGTTCCACCTCATGCAAACAAAGAGCAGTCAGTGACTCATTAAAAAATGTGGTCATAGAAGTCATGTTTTTTAACATCCAGGGTCCTGGATTTCTTCCCTTGAAAGCATAATGCAAGAAGGTCCCCTCCCATCAGCCCAAAGAGATTGCAGGACAGATAAGTTGCAATGTGCATGCCACACTCTACTAGCTGGACTCGTACAAGGTATAAGGAATAAGTTCTTACTGCTGGAGACATGAGGCCCTGAGAATAAATACCTAGTGTATTTTCTAGCTCAGTTGCATCTCGCCAACAGATATGTTTTGTTTCCTTAAAGTAACCCTAGAGGTTTCTGGGGTCAACAGAGCTAAATAAAACAACCAGAAAAAACACTGTGGTCTAGGAAAGGGCAAGATTTTTCAAAGGCTCAGCTCCCCTTGGCAGTACGGCTCCTGTACAAAGTGATGAAATTGTTTAAGTCATCAGAAAAAGCAGGCAGTGACCTGCAGTAAAATACATGGCCTGGTGAGATACGCAGCATCTTGCTAATGACCTCCATAGCTGGGTCAGCAGATGCCACTGCAGGGGGATGCCATCATCTGTCAAGCAGCAGGCAGAGCTCTGCTGTCTTGGCATGCCTCCGTCTTCACTGCCACCCTGGGCACACCAGCTCCAGGCAGGCCCAGGGAAGGAAATTTAAATTTTTTGAAATATCACCCAGCAGATGGAATTCTTCAGAAACTTTTCAAGAGAACAATCTCACCAGAAATCCAGTCTTTCTTACAAGTTGCAGATCCCAAAGCTAAAAGCCTGGCTGACACTGACTGCAACTGCTTACCCTTTTGTTACCAGAATTAAATAAAGGCATCAATGAAAACAGAGTGAAATTATATAGACCTCTCAAACTTGCAAAAAAAAGTTTAGAATTCTGCTCAGTCAAATATTTGAGCTAGGAATTTGGAGACAGTTGTAAATTTTACCCCAACAAGCTCATCCTTTTATTCAGGCAATGTTGGCAGTTTTCTGCCCTTAGCACATGGTGCTGCCTAATGAGGATACAGAGCAGGCCAGCCCAGAGCCAGCCTTATGCCTGGTCCAGGAACCGTCTTCTGGCATGGAGAAAAATGGCTGAGGATTGATGGGTTGGGAGCATGGTGCCAGACACATCCTGCTGCTCCAGCTCCTCTCGGTTCTGTCTGGATCCCTTTCCTCCCTGCCCAGCTGGCAGATTGTGTGGACTGCAACGAAGCAAGCTGGAGTACAGGGCAAAGCTTGATCCTTCGTGCAATACAGGATTTAATCTCATTGCTGCAGAGTGAAATTTGTTTCCCACAAAGATTTTGGGTTTAAACTCATGTGTCCCCCACATAAGACAACAGTTTCCAAGTGGTCCAGAGCCTTGGCCACATCTTATAACACTGGAGTGTTGGAGGTCTGAGAGCCACCTTGTAGTGAGGTCCATGGTCCTCAGGTCCTCCCATGTGCCACACTGGGGCTGAGTATTGCTGCTGCCATGTGCAGAGAAGCACTGTGGGTATTTCACTCCCCATTAGCATATCGCTGCAGCACAACTCTCAGTTCAGCACAACACGTATTGCTAAATATACACACCTTGTAATCCTCACCCTCTCCGAAAAGAGAGAAAACCTGATGCAGAGCAGAGATATGCTATGCACAGCCTTCCCCACCAACCGCGGTCATCTCGGCTGGGGTCCACCTCAGCACTGAAAAGCACCCACTCAAAAAGCCCCCCCAAAACAACTTTTAAACTTTGGGCCTTGGATGAGGAGATGGGGGAGGGTTGGAAATGGCCCCGTTGCTTCACGCTGCACATTAGCAGCCGAGTTCACTTCACAAACACAAGGTGCGCTGTCAGAATAGCCCGGGGCAAAGTTTGTACTTTGCTTGAATTCTAACTTTTGTTTACCAAGGTAATAAACCGGTCTTCTCTTCCAGGTGTAAATGCTATTATGAAAAGGCATATTTGTGTTTCATCTCACCTCAGATGTACAGTATGTGCTCACATCCTACACTGTGTGTACAGCCCACATTGCTTCACAGCCAGGAGAAGAAAGGAAAAGGGGTAAAAATAAATATCTCCACTCTGCCCTCAAAAACACAGTGTTTTGGAGGATCTTAGTTGGACCTCTTTCTCTTCAAACCCTGTGTGCACCCCTTGCTTTACTCTGTGAAGACCAGCTCCGACCTTTCCCACATCCCCTTGGTTTTCCCTGTTAGCGCTACTGGGCAGACCCCACATGGGGAGATGGTGGAGATGACCCATTCTCTCTGTGCAGACAAGTTGATCCCCAAACAATGGAGTTTAGTTTCCAGCAAACTAGTTGGGTCGCCAGTTTGGCTCCCTTCCTCTAAAACCGCCCGCATCTCCACTGTGCCACGTGCATTCAGATGTGTTGTGTTTGGTGTAATCTCACTGAAACTGATTGGTGAGGAGAAGGAGGTGAAAAAAAAAAAAAAAAGAAAAAAGCCTGGCACTGTTTTTTCTTGCACTTCACCTCCTGTTCCTGGTGTCATGCCCACTTGGCAAGATTTAGAGATAGCAGACGCGCTCTGGATAAAAATGACCTAAATGTTTCCTCATCCCTTCAAACCTGTTTGGTGGCCTTCTGTCTCCAACCCACTAGTAATTTGGCCTGGCCGCTGGGGCTGCCACCTGAGAGCTCCTGAAAACCAACGCCACAGAATCTGCAGTGACTGAAGTGGTCAGGGCCCCGCACCGGAGCGTGGCTCCCCCGGCACAGCACGGCACGGCACAGTACAGTGAGCTCAGGCAAGAGCACCGCCTGCCGAACCAGCGCACCCGCTCCCGGCGTCGCCTCGCTCCTCTCCCATTAAGGCACTGACCTGACCTGCTCCCACTGAGCTTGTAAACTTTCATGGGATGACATCTTGAAAAGCTAAGTGTGAAATGCTAAGCTTGGATGAAGCCCTCACAGAAGCTGACCAGCTGCAGGTCAGCAATAATTTCCTCCCTTGCCCATTGTAGCCCTTTATGAGCAAATTTAAGAGGGCAATAACCACCCAATAATTTCTTTTTTTTTACACAAACTATTTATTCTGTTAAAAGCCCATGCTCATAACTCCATCTGTACAACAGAAGAGCTGCTGCAGAGAGGTAAAGAAAGGGGCTGAAGAAGATCATGGTCTAAGCAGTGTCTGGTGATGGCTTGGCATGCCCAGCACGGGTGCTTTCTCGGAACGCCTTTACTCCTGAAATCAGAAACCCCATGGAGAGAGCTGGGCTGCCAGCACCGCGCAGGTCTGAGCCTGCCCCGGCCCAGACGCCTTCCCCACCCCGGTGTTTACGCCGAAGCGCTCGCTCTGGCACTGGCTGAATTTACGCCCCTGGCTCCAGCACCCAGCGGGGCCCTGGCACACTCCGCTTCCTGGCAGCTTGGGCAGCGGCAGAGCCTGGCACCTTCGGTGCTGCCCACTCCTCCATGGACCTTACGCGGTCCTTCCCACACCAGCGCTGGACCCAAGTGACCATGGAGCAAAGAGCTGCAGTGCAGATGGAGAGGATGGAGGTCCATGTCTCCTCTTTGCTTCTGGAGCTCATAGAAGCTGTTTTAGGGTGTTTTTTGTTTTGTTTTGTTTTTTAATGTCCACAAAATGCATTGAAGGTTCTTAGCAGCTTTTGCACTTTCACATGTATTTCCAACTTCCACTATTCCTTTATGCTTCCACAGCAGGGCTAGAAGGAACATTGCCCACAGGAAAGCAATTCTCCTCACCCATCAAACCCAAGCATTATCAGCAGCTATCCCTTCCCACCAGATTTCCACTCAACCACATGAGCTGAGCGAGAACATCCTCAGCACAATGACTTTGAGAAGGGTCCTTGCAACAGTGGGATGAAGGGCCCAAAACTGGCCTATCATTAACCAGGTGTAGGAAGCTCCTTTCAACCAAGAAGATGAAACTGGCACTACCCAGCTAACTGGCCTTTGCTCATCTCCTCATCGGGGACTGATTGCAAATGAAGTGCCAGCAAGGGTGGTGGAGGATGGGAATGGAGTGGGTTTCCCCACGTGCCATGGTGCCTTCTTGGATTCACCCACCCCCTTGAGCTGGGTGGGGCAGAGGAGACCACGTCTGGGTCCACCCATGCGCTCCCAAAGAAGGAACGACATGTCACCCCAGTTTGGAAACAGGTGTGTTCAGTGGCCAGATCAAGGCACATTAGGAGACCTAGAACTTGTTTGACATGGGCTATTATTTCATGGTACCTTGAGTATATTCCACATGTCCTTAAAGTGCTCCAGCACAGTAATGGCCCAGGCCAGCCTTTCCAATCATGTTCTTCTAACACGTCAGTTTGGTTCTTCCAGAAAAGGGAGGGGGTGGCATTTTGCCAGCGTTATGTAAGAAGCAGAGTGATTGCATAAGTTCAGTTGGTCACAAAGGTATAAAATAGGCTTTATTGGTAGTTACTACAGCAGAAAAATTTTTCAGAGGCATCTGTGCATATTTTCCAAGAAACTTGTCCTTTTCTAGATTTAGGGTCTTCTGGGGTCCTCTTTCTTCTGGATGCTTTTTCTGTCAAAAATGCTTGTGCAAAGGTGGAATGTTCGCTTTTGTGCAAGAAAAGGTAGGCAAAGGTTGTATGTCACTTCACTAGAGCTGCCTAAAATGCTTGAGTTGCTCTACTGACCTGCAATCTGTGCACAGTCAGAGGCAGGTGCTTGTTTTAAATCAGTCCCCAGATGCAAGCTTGGCACACTTGGTGGACTCATCCAGTCCTCCTGAGAGCAACAAGACCATATGACTGCAACTAAGAAGAACTGCTCTACTTGAGATCTTTCTAGAGAATGAAATAACGAATAAAATCTGACGAAAACACTAGTTACTTGATATAATTTCACAAGTATGAAAGGATCATTGCATTCCACATATCTAGGTGGGGTGGGATCTTTTGTCTTTCAGGGAAGGGGAAAAATGATACAGCATCTAAAAGTGGCCAGAATGTGACTCACTGTAACTCCAGCAACACGAAGAGAAATGGCAAACAACGTTATTCCTCTGAATATCTCCTATACGTATAGCATTAAGCATATGCAAAAGGCTTTGCAAGACCAAGGCCTGATCAGTAGCTAATGCATTCCCAGGTTCAATAACAAGTACACTTTGTACATCAGAGGAATGGCAGACTGCCCAGAGCTTTTTGGCAGATGATGTTTCTAAAGAAATTAAATGCGTGAATAGATAATAACCAAAGAAATCCCTGCTGGAATAGAGAATGGACAACCTCCTTCTGATAAAATCAAGTTCTTGCTCAATCATTCCCCACTTGAACATGAAGACCAAATTGAGTCAGTCCTGAAGGTCCTGGAGTCTTTAAATAAGCGGTTGAGTTTCTTTCCTCTTTGTCATGCTGTACATTATCCTAGAAACTGGCAAAACATAGCAAGGATGACTCCTCTGTCCCTTTCTAAAGAGGGACATTGCAGGAAATTAGCTGGTTCTGCTAGGGTGAAGGAGTCACCTAGTTCCTTCTCAACTGGTTCCCTCCAACCTGCTAAGGGCAGGAGGGAAGGAAGAGAGGAAAGTGTGGTTAGCCTGCGTCCTTACCATGCAAAGCAGAGGAATCAAGTGGTGACCCAGCAAGGAAGACCTGCAGAACAGCAAGTGGCAGCGGGGGCCCAGTGGTGAAAAGGTGAACATGGGATTGACGAGGACTGGATGAGCTCTGATGTGGGAAGGAATGAGGTGAGGGTCAGGGTCAGAAGGATGGAGAGAGGTAACCTCAAACCACCTGAGTATTTCAAGCAGCTTCCAGTCATGATGCGAGGTGAATTCCTCAGGTGGCCTCTCCCACTATTGAATCTTCTCCCCATGCTGCTGCCAGATTCTGTCATCGCTGTGTTCCCACCTCTAGCTGAAATGGCTTTTGCTGGTCTCACTGGGAGCCCTGCAGGAGCCAGACAAATACTTGGCCATGTTGAAGAGGTTTCCTGGCAGGGAGAATCTATACCTACAGCAAGGCTTAGAGAATGGGTGGGTAAATTGTACATGGTGGAGCAAAATACAGCATCTGAGTGGTGGGATGCTGCTGTTCATGTTGGTGTGGACGCTGTCAACTGTTGGCACAGGGAGGTGGTCAGAGACAAGTGGTTTGTGCCCTGGGAACCAGGCTGCTGTACCACATGAAGGCTCTGGGAAGTGCAGATGTTTGACCAAACCTTTTCCAAAGGACTGAGTCCAAGTCTTACTTCTCTTTTCCCTCTTGTTCCCCATGGCCCATGGGGATGGTACAGCCTCACAAAGTCTCTTCCAAGGCCACAGGCCCTGGATACAAAGGACGATGACTGTTCTGCCTAGGGCCTGGCTCTGGAAAGCAAGGGACAGAGCTTAAGACACAGCTCAGGAGTGGAACTCTGGTATATAGCTGTAGCTGAGCAGCAGGTGGAGATGCTCTGAGCAACAAGTGGCACACTTATAGGTGTCAGACGAGTGAGACAGTTTCCCACAAAGCCTACAGCCTCCTGGTGAGCATGTCCAGGGGACAAGCTGTAGGGTGATTGCCAAGGCAAAACCCTGGTGTAGATGGCAGCACAAGCCCAACAACATTTTGCACATGGGCTTGGTGCCCCATCCTGGGCTATGCACTGCGCATGACTGGGATGTGGTTCTTGACCATTGGGACCACTGGGGCCACCAGGATGCTTCTGAAATGCCTCACAGTGAGAGGGAAATTCAGTGCAACCAGTCATCCAGGATAGCTGCAATATCTGATGTTCCTGGATCTCACTCAGTCTCTGAAATACATTCTCTGAAATACTTGTCTATGTGACAAGTGGTTTATTTTCAACACCTAGAGCATACAAGGCAAGTGAGATGATGGGCTGTCGTCTAGGGCACTTTATACGCGTTTAGTGCCAACTATGTTACAATATCATTTTGATGTCACCATTTCCTCCCACTGGAAAAAAAAAAATCCATTGCTAGATAACATTTCTCAGCAGGGAGATTTCTGGGTTTGTTTTTCCATTACACCTGCTTTTTATGACTTCATTGGCTTGTTCAGAAGAGGAGACAGAAACTAGAGGGAGAAAAATTAATGTATTTCTATATTTTTAAATCCTTTTAATTATGAAAGATCTGAACAATCCCTGAAAAAAATAGTTGACTTCGGAGTGTCAACATGTAGTTGATGTCATGAAGTATTCATAGGGGCTGAGATTAAAGCTGATTTTTTTAGTGATTAAATTTGAGAACATGATAACTAGAGCTGAATTTTCATTATTCCCCCGACATGAGTAGAAAGTTTCAGAACTTGAGAGTTTCTAAGTATCCAGCACATCTCTGTGGAGCCCAAACAAATGGCCTGGGGAAAGCAATAACAGGTAATACCCAACCACAGATACGCGGTTTCTTCAGCTGCATCTCTAAAACTCAGATACTCATATGCAGCACTTTCATCCCAATTCGTTCCACAAATCTGCCGTGCCAGGCTTTGTAAATGCGTGATGGCTCCTCTGTTCCTAAACATCTCTCAGGAAGCGGCTGCAGGTACCAAAATATTTGCCATCTGTGGAGGGAGCAAGCAGTGCCTGGCAGGGCCAGCCAAACCATCACCAGGGTTCCGCTCTGCTGCTGTAAGGGAGACAGACACATTTCCCAACACCCTCTCTAGATATTCATGCTGGATTTGCTATGGTGCTGCATCTGGGACTGGACAAAGGCTCCTATCCCAGAAGCATCTGCCGTGGGAGGTGTGGTGAAACAGAACTTGCACATCTTTGGGAGATGGTGCCATACACAGAGGAAGTCTGAGTCCTCTTGGAGTAAGTTTTTCCATACAAAATATTGTCCCAGTTGAGTACAACAATCTGGTACCAGCTCAAGGCCCCTCTCAGGAGACCTGTCCTCAGGAAGAGTTTTGTTCCCAGAAGAGCGAGCTCTGCAGAGGATTACTCTGTGAAGTAATCTATTGTGAGGGTTTGTAAATGAGCTCTGCAAGGACCAAGCTCTCCTGGGCAACACTTCAGAGTACGCAGGCTGAAAAAGGCCCAGAGTCACTTCAGGAAAGCCTGGTGTGACAAGTCAGAAGTTAAGTGTTGAACTGCTGAACATCTCTAGCCCTCAAATTCACACACAAGAGGAAAGGATGGAGCAGGGGAGGATGCTCAGCCTGGTCTCTCTTGCTCAAGACCTTCCTCACTCAGTCAAGTTGCTCCAGCACAACCTGGCAAGACAAGACTCAATCTTCCCAGGGCAAGGAGAGTTGAGCTGGCCTGCCAGGAGCCATGGCATTGACATGAGAAAAACTCCTCAAACTTCCCTCTTCCTCCTCCTCCTCCTCTCCAGCCCTGGCAGCATCTCTCTGCAATGGACACATAACAACAGCACCCTGGCATTTGCCTAGCAGGCCTCCTACAGCTGGCATTTCTGGGCATGGGCCTCCTGAGTACACCCATCTTAACTGACCCACATCTTTCTGCAGGCAGTTTCTGGGGCAGTGGCAGCGTGTTTTGCTAGTGCTGCTCGCATTACCCCTGCCCTGCTAGGGCAGTTTTCCAGGCAGGGCAAACATTGCATCATCATCTCCTTCGTGTCTCTTTTTCTTTCTCATTTCCCTTTTTCCGCTCCCATCTCTTTTCCTTAAATATTGCCCAATTTCCACACGGGTGCAGGTGGTGGGGTGAGCTCAATTCACCAAGTGCTGCATGCCTGTCTGGGGGTCACGCAGAGCCAGCCTCCTCCATCCGGCTGGAAGCACAGGGGCTGTAGGGTCCACGCCAAGATCCTCCACCCAGGGACACAATCCTCAGCTGCTGGCCCCGCTGCACATCGCAGCACAACATTGGATGGAGTGAGCTGGGCCACTGCCATCAGCATCCCTGAAGATATGGATCAACAGAGAGCAAAGAGAAGGATCAGTCCCCACCACAGTCCTCATCTCCACTCAACTGTGCAAAACCAGCCTCTTCCAAAAAGGCTCATCTTCTTGTGTTCCTTGCTCTGGGAAAAGCTAAACCTTGTGTTCCCACAGGTCTGGTCACCTGGAGGTGGGTGAAGCAGAGAGCAGGCAGGAACTGCACGCAGCTATGGGGCAAGCTGCTGCCTTCCTGCACCTTCTCAGCTTGCACCTCCCAAGAGACAGAGTGGGAACGCACTGGTGACAGAGCTCACCAGGAAATGGTACTTTCTGCAGGAAAAGCTTTTTTTTTGTTTCATTATTTTCTCTTTCTGCTCTTGTTTTTTTTGGGGGGGGCGGGGAGGGGGACACAGGGAGGAATTGAGCTGAGGGATTTCACCAGAAGTGTATATTACAGGGGAAAAAAATTATCAATTTTCTGTCTAATCAGGAGAATTTTCTTGATGTAGACAAATATCACTGCCCAGAGGGCTGAATTGCTTCTGCTTCCAGTTGCTGAGAACCACACTTTGTTAGATGGGAGTTTGATGAAAACCTTAAGTGGTGGCAAAAATGGGAACTTTGCAGAGATAGCTGCTGGAACCCTCAGAAAGGTCATGCTTTGTTGCTGAAAAGGCATTTTGAACCTTTCTTTGGACCAGATCTTTCAGCAG
>NW_010313482.1:32866-45323 GCF_000700745.2 Antrostomus carolinensis
ATGGTTTAGAAAACAGGATGATGTCACTTCCTTGGGGACAGATGTAGCAAGGAGAGACAGGGTAAGGAATGAAGGTCACCCAGTGCTAGCACATGGGCTGGAGGAGTGACCTGTGCCTGGTGAATAAGAGCAAGGCTGAGGTTTTACTTGGTGACTTTTAGGTTCCTAATTCTAGATCTGGTACCAGTAACTTGCATTTTCCCCCCAAAAAATATTGGTAGAGTAATTCAGAGTGCTACAAAGGTGGTGCTATGCAAATTTCTGGTGGGAAATACAGCTGTCTCAAAACATTGATAGCCTGTGGTTTCATTTATGTGGTGGATGTTAATGCGTCTAATGGTTCTGAGGAGAGCTGTCTGAAAAAATGAATTTGGAGTTGTTTTGTTTCATGAAGAGTTCTGAAAAGTCAGGAAGGAGGGAATTAGTTCAGATTGCTACTAAGACTATTTATTTAAATTACAGCAAATGTGAAAGAAGAGGAGAAAATGCTGCACTTTGATTTGGAGTAATTTACAAGTAAAATGGAGGGGAATTTCAAACTGAAATAAACATTGCAAATGTACTTTCTTGGAATTTTTTTCTTGGGACAAAAAATTTAGTACAACCAGCACTAATGCTCAAAACTATTTGTCACCAAATTTGCATTTTTCACACAAAGGAAGTTTCAAGTGAAAGAATTTCACCCATCCCCAGCTCAGAGCCTGGGAACTGAGGGTATCTCCCAGCCCTTTGCCATTGTGTGAATTAACTCAGCCAGACTTTTGCACCCAACGTCTCATTGCTGAGGATACATCTCCAAACCAGGCTTTGCATATTGTATTTGAGCAGCTCTGCCTTTTTAATATTTTGACAAGGTTTCTCCACGGTGTGGTGTCACAAAGAGCTCTCAGGTGGCATGTGGAGGTCCTCCAGCTCCTGGCTGAGTTTGTGTGGGTCACTCTTCTTCCCACAATGTCAGAGGACATGAGGCCAGTCCCCAGTCTGAAGGCCAGGGAACCCACCCCAAGTCCTGGTCCCCTGCTGACACAGCCTCTGTCCTGGCCTTGTAGCAACCAGGTCATAGATCCAGAGACAAAAACATCACTTCCAAGCACCTAATACAAGATCCCTGCCTCAGCTGTGTGACTGCATAAAAACTGACCCTTCAGGACTTTGCTTCCCAATGAACTTTGTCACCCTGCACCAGCACCAAGGGATGGAGGGGACAGGCACCCAGGGGACGAGGACAAGTGGTCACACAGCACATCGCAGGTGGACCTCAGCCAGCCCTGGCTTCCTGAGGTCCCAGTGAAAAAACTTCAGTGGTTAATAAAGTCAGGCAGCCAAGGTTAGGAGTAAGGTTTTTCTCAGAGGCAAGTTAAGTGGGAGGAAACAGTTTTTCATCTGAAGTGATCTAAAAGTCCATTTTATAGCCATGTGCATTAACTCTTTAGTGACAGCAAGGGTTGGAGACACATCTAATGGCTTTAATGACTCTTTCAGAGTGGGATGAAACAGAACGGCTTTGGAAATGGTTTGCATTTTCTGAAACAGTTCAAAAAGATACCATTAGGGTAGCCTGAATTTCCTATGCTCCAGAAGCTAGGCAAAGAAACATTAATAAAATCAGGCTTTTTTTGATACAACCTCCCATTTTTTCCCATTACTTTCATCATTCCCTATGACCTGCAACCCAAACAATGAAGCAGAGTCCTGGGACCTGAGAAGCATTCATTAATGTTTATGAGAGACTGAGATAATAAAAAAAAAGAAAGAGACCCATAGAAATAGTGCATAAGAATAAATGATAGAAATAATTTCTTCAGTCTCTTTGAGTACTCATGCTCTCAGAGCTGAGCAGGTGCACAAGTTTTTACAGGTTTGGGCTTTGGTTTGATCCAAAGATGCCTCCAGATCAGACTGTTTGCTCCATGAGCAGAGCACTCCCCAGATCCACTTGGCTGCTCTGGGTAGGAAGGGGGAAGCTGTCAGATATCAGGAATTTGGCACTATCACCGCCTCACTTCAGCAATGTTAGTGATCTGGAGGAAGGTCACTCACCAAAACATTGTGTTGATAAATGCCACAGAAGTGTGGAGCTCGGGAGGTCCAGAAGGACAAACACTGTTTAGGTTCTACAGTGCAAATTGCACTAGGAATGGGAAAATATCTTTCCATTTTCCTGATCCCAGACATTCCTGGGAGCATAGGACGTGGCTGCTTTATTTTTAAAATCAACAAGCTCTTCTAAAAAAGAAGCATTTCTTGATCTCGTGACTGCCCAATAGAAAGATCTGTCCCCTCGCAGGCCAGCGATGTGCTTCCTGCCAGCTGGACTCTCTGCCTGAGCCCTGTCCCAGCAATATACAAGCTGTCTCTTATCTGGCAGGTCAGGCTGGAGCAATGGGATTGAGACATTTCAAGATATCATCTGGGAGAGCAGGATAAATCAAGGTGAGTTGATTTGTCAATCTCTGCTATACGCTGTAAAGCACGCAGCCGGTACATTGCCCCTGCAGCTCCATCTGCACCATGACTTAACAGCATCTTCATAGCACGATGAGCAGCCCACCCACCTGCACAACTGGACCTGGGCATGTCACACTCCAGGAACAGGGGGATGCTCTGCAAGGGCAGAGGGATGCTATAGCCTCCTCCAGCTCTCATCACATACACACCACCATGCCTGAGAAGGGTCAAGAACACCTGTCCTAACTGCTCTGCTTTTGCATCCCCTGAGCAACCCCGAGGCTCTTGTACCAACTGGAGTAGCCGTATCAAAGTTGGGTTGTGAAAGAATCATAGAATCACAGGGGTTGGAAGGGACCTCAGGAGATCATCTAGTCCAACCCCCCCTGCCAAAGTAGGTTCCCTACAACAGGTTGCACAGGAAAGCATCCAGGTGAGTTTTGAACATCTCCAGAGATAAAAAGCAACTTTTTTTCCCCTCACTCTAAAGTTGGATACAGTGCAATGCAAATGCCTGCACAATATATTTTACCTGGAAAAGTGTTTCACTCCAAAAAAAAGCAAAACTGATCCTGCTTCCATTTTCTGGCTGTGTGCTTGTTCTCCCTTTATCTCTGCATTACATCATGGCACACTGTCCCCAAAGGCTGCCGTCCCATCACCAGGCTGCACCGCCTCATAGACGCAACCTTCTCTTGTATTCAGACCAGTTTTGTGCTGGTTACTTTCTACCAGTTGAAATGTCTTATCTCCTTTGCCGAATCAAGGTCTTCCCTCTCTGTGTTGTAGTTTAACAGACTGGCATCTTGAAATGGCAAGTTTCAGCTAATGCCAGCTGTCCTGGGTCTCTGTGCAAGGCACCGTGCTTCCCTCAGACCCGATTGCTTTGCAAAATGGCTTAAACTTCACCTATTGGCAATACAGTATAAGCCCTTGCTTTCTGCTAAAGGTGTGTTCAAGCTTTCAACTTGACACATGAGGCTGGCAGATGGATGCTCGGAAGGGCCAAGGAGGCAGGAATAGCCTGGAGGTCCCATACTACCTTCAGGATGGGGGTGATTTCCACTTGTTGGGGCAGAAATCCCTCCACTTTAGAGCAGAGGGGCACACAGGCAAGGTTGGATCCCCAGCCTGAATGACACAAAGGTGTCTGAGAGGCGAAGGCAGAGTGGGATGGTCAGCAAGCCCTGGCACCTCGTTCAGTGTGAGCAGGACATGTTGTCAACAACAAACTGCAAGTCAGGTCTGGCAGAGAGAGTGCAGTGAAGAACAGCTGATCCTGAGTGCAGATCCCAGGAAATCTGAGGTGGGATCAAAGGAGTCTTCTCCTCTGCTGCTAGAGGGTACAGTGCAGGCGCTGCTCTCCACAGCAACATCTCTAATAGAGTAATGACACTGTGTAAAGGTAGTAAAGCAACATTCATTATAATAACAACACTGTGCACTGGTAGTGGTCTCCATCTGGAGGGCTCTGTGACATTAATTAACCCGTCCATCCTCCCTAGATCATAAAAAAATAGTTAAACCTTATGCTGTAGGGTCAGAAAAGAGAAGAGATGGAGACACATATATCCCAAAGCCTCCTCTGACTTTCTGTCCTCTGATTTAACCCTCTCCACACAGGAGCAGTGCAGGCACAGCCTGGCTCCAATCCAGGGCACAACCAGTGCTCTGACTTGTTCAGTGCCAGCCCAGCAGGACCAGCTGCTGGGAACTAGTAGGGAACATTAAACTGGGGTTGTGTCTGAACATCTGCAAGGCTGGTGCTAGCATCTGAGATAGCCATCTGGACGGTTCGTAAAGGTACCTGTAGGGCACAACCAGCTTGCCATGGACTGCTCCACCAGGATGAGATGGATGAAAAGCTTCTTTGGTCTTCTGCACCCGTTATAAGAGCAGCACAGCTAGCCAGCCCCCGTGAAGATGCTCATGCTGGGGTTCCTACCCAGGTTCACACTGCAGCCCAGCAGCAGGTCCAGAGGAGAACCAAACCATAACATCTGCCTGCTCCCCTCCTCACAGCCACTCATCTCCCACCAACTCTCAGACAGCAGAAGTTGTTCAAGTCTCCAGACTGAAGTTCTCAGTACTATCATTACTGTCACAGCATCTAGAGTGACCCAACCAAGAGTAAGGGACTTGTTTTGCTGGATCTTATACACCACATGCTTGGAGGGTGTTTCTCTGCCTACAAACATACTAAGTTCCTGGTCTCACAAATTCCTACAAGCATTACCATAAAACCTCTGAGAAATTACATGGAAAGGAAGATGACCAGGCCCTATGGGAGCTGTCTGTTCCTGTCCCTGAATTTAATTAATCTGTCCATGAGCTTAAGCTGTTCTGAAACACCTTGTGGGAGACAAGAGCAGGGCAAGGAGAGCTCAGGAGGAGTTAGTGACCCACAGAGAGCACTACTGACCACCATGAGGGTTTTGCTTGTCATAGTCCTGTGGGCACATGCTGTTCTGGGCAGGTGCCCTCCTGTGTGTATGGTTTCCCGTGTATCTGACTACAGTCAATGAATTAGTCTGTCTCTTCTGAGACACACTCCCATCGAAGATCCAGCTTCCTTGTTTTGCATTTCTGCTCATTGCACAAACATATTTACTATTCCTAAGAGCTGTCTTCTGTAGATGCCCTCCAAAGCAGGACCTGCAGTGCCTCCCTCAAATGCAGAGCTGAGCTCTGTAGTGACCGGTTGTGAGCTACTACATCAGTGGATGTGCTAGGAGCTTTTCTAGACAGTTCTCTCAATGACAGGGCTAGACCTGATATGTATATTGGACATGCTCCCTCCCAGGGGAAAGCTCTACACCATCATCTTGCCTTACCCAGACAGACCCATGAACCCTTGAGATACTGGGAATGCTGGCTACTAACAAGGTTGGACAATGCCTGGGATGTCTGGGGGCTGCAGGCAGCATAGCTGAGTTCTTCCTGCTCGAGAGAAGGCTAATTAATCAGCCCTGTTATTCTGGCATGACCCAAAAGTGAAAATACTTTCTGGCAGAGCAGCAGGCACAAAATTAGCTGCCACATTAAACTGCCAAATCTCCTTTACTCCTTTATTAGTTGCATTTGGTGATGATGAGGAGTGAGGCATTAACCAGTCCCTGATGGATAAAGAAATTATTGCTCTGCTTTCTCTTTGCAGCAGGGAGGAGGAAATAGGTTTTATTACTGAGATTTCCTTGAAGACATTCACTTGACTTTGTGGCATCAGAGACAGAAGAGAAATGAAGAACACAGAAATCTTGGCACAGCAGGAGAGATTGTGCACGGATAATAAAAGAGAGAAGTATCGGGTAAATTGGGAACTGAAATGTACTTAGGTGATTGAATCCTTGAGTTGGGTCAAAGCTCTAATGATCTGCTGGGCTCAACTAATTTCAGCTTTATAGCCAGGATCTATGTGCTGGCACTTAGGGCCTAAATGGGGAAACTTGTTGTGGACACACATTTGTGATGCATTGGAATGGAATGGAATGGAATGGAATGGAATGGAATAGAACAGAACAGAATAGAATGGAATAGAATAGAATAGAATAGAATAGAATAGAATAGAATAGAATAGAATAGAATAGAATAGAATAGCTAAATAAATTGGGGGTTTTTTTTCAAATTAGATCTAGAACTTACTTACCCATCTTAGTTTCAGGCCTAGACCCTGGCTAACATGGCATGACTGTACTAAAAGAAGGTGCAAACTGGAAGAGCCCATGCGAGTGACCTTATCCACGTCCTGAAATTTCAGAGGTTTCAATCCTGAGAGATCTGTGTCCTCCTCATACGTCCATGAGTCACAGTGTGGAGTGCCAATCCCTTCAGCCACCACAACTGTATCCAATAAAGGTCATGAACCAAAGCCCCACGTACTAACTGCAGAAGGAGGTGGCAGTAAGGGCATGGGGCAGGCTGCCAGGTTGGTGTCCAGGTTGCAGGACACAAGGAATGTTCTGCTACCTCTGCTTCAGGGCCAAAAAGAGGGGCAGGGATCAGTCAGTCAGAAATGAACAGAGATCTATTAAATGACTTTGGAATGAGATGCTGAATTTCCTAAGGCATAATCCCAAATTCTTGAGTTTTCAACCCATTTCAAAGCAAGACAAACACAGCCTGGACACAGATGTCCAAGAGACCTAGAGCATACAGGAGTAGGAGGGCAAAGCTGGTACAGAGTTGACGTAAGCATGGTGGGAGACCAATGGTCTATGAACAAATGCAGTGAGGAAATTGGAAGAAGCACCATAAGCACCGTAAACATGTGGGGAAAGATGTCCTGCAACAGGCAGCCAGAGGCAAAAAGCCAACCTGGCCAGTTTGTAGCTGGTAAAGAGGATGTGGTGGCTCAGACCTGTGGAGACTCCACAGCCCACCATGTCCCTCCTGTTCTTGGTCACTGAGGGACTGTCCTGACCTCGTGGGATTCTGACATGTGGAGCCCAGGCACCAGAAGGGCTGGGAAGAGGAACCACATGAAACTATCTTGTCCCATATACTTCTGACACCGAGAGAGATGACATGGGCTAGTGGCCAAGGGATAACCTCCTGGCCAGGGTGCGTTTGAACCACCTGGGAGGGAAAGTTCAGGCTCGTGGCTTGAATATCAGCACCATGTAGTGAGATGAGCTCGCCCCACAGGACAGGTCTACCAAGAGCCTGGTGGTGGCTGGAGCTTTGCTTCAGGCAGGCCTTGCTGGCTGCTGCCGGGGCACCGCTCCCCGCCTCTGCTGCACCTCTGATCCTCCCGCCTCCCTCTGCCTCACTTTCCACATCTACAACGTGGAGCTAAAGCTAATTACAGCCCCTAGAGCCAAGCTGCATGGCTTGGTTTTACTTGTATTTCAAAAATGCTCGGAGATGAAAGGCGTTCGAGAGAGTAGAGTATTGTTATTACTAATAATTATAAAAATTAACCAAATATTTGTCCAGCAGCATCCATCCCTGCTGCTGTTTCTTTACGTAAAACACACACATGCTCTGACTGCCAAACCAAAGCCCCAGAATCACTACATCAGCCCTACAGTATCGAAAAGGGGGGCAAAAAGTGCCTTGGGTCTAAAAAGGGTTGTCTATTCCAGCAATTAATTTAATTGGCCTAAAAATAATGCAGGTATACTGCAGATCCAAATTGCTTGCTGACAACAAACCCAAACAGGGCCCACGGGCTGCAAGGCAGCAGGTTAAACGCTGCCTCTGAAGCTGCTGGGCTGATCCTGGCAAACGAGTATTTTTTTCTCCCGGTATTCGCCACCGCTTGCTGCCGTGGAGTCGGGCTCTTGTAAAATGTTTATCAATGCCTGGGCATCTTCCAAACCGAGAAAGGGCGCACGCAGAGAGAAGTGTCCCCTTGCAGTCAGCAGGGACTGGATTTCATCACTTGTTTTAATTCGCATCTTTAGAATTTTATTGCTTTTTTCCCCGTTTTCTAATAAGCTCCTCTAACACCTAATAAAATCAGTCCTTTTCCCTTCTACTTACCTCCCCCTGCTGCCATCATGATTACCTAGACAAGAAAAATACAGAGCACGGGGTCCTGCAGGCTGAGGTTTTAGTGACTGATTTCAACCGACGTGAGCAGAATTGGCAATAAACTTCAATGTCATGGTATTTTGATTCCTCTTTCTTCCATATTGCGTGAAATATCTGAAGGGGATAAACGCCAAGGAGTGAGAAGAATTCTTTCAGGTTGTATAGTCAAAAATGAAACTAAGAAAGGAGCCATTTCCAGAGAGGGAGATGCAGTCAACTGTGCAATAGTTATCTGTAATAGATGGCATCTCTCCCTGACGTGATCTCTATTATCCCCCTATCTCAGCATCTTGCAGTCTTTAATAGATTCCTCCCTCCAGCATCTTTGCACGACCGTGCCTCTGTCCTATATGCATTTTGCCAGCTGAGACCAGAACAGGCCAAGATCCAACTCCCCTAACCTATGTTGGCACCCTGTTCCCACTGGTCACAGCCTAAAAATCCATCTGTAATCTGGGTGCTGTCATTATTTAACAGTGAATTTATTTGCGAAGGTAGATAAAATGCTCTGTGACCACAGAAACAAATCTCATAAAACCCAAGTTTGTTATTTCCTGCTCTGCTTTCAAAACAAAACACAGTAATTTTAGCAGACAATTAAACTCCCTGATTTCCAAGGGAGGCAGGCACACAAATACTTTTGAGGATCTGAGCCCACATGATTATGTAAGGAATTAGCAGGAGGGAATTAACCCAATCGCTGGAGCATCCTTGTGGAGAGGATCTCATCCACACTCACGGCTGCTATACTGGAACATGCCAGAGCAAAACATGAAACCAAGAAATACTTAAAATTGAAATCAGGGAAGTGCCAGAAAATGTCCCAACATTGTTCCAGGTCAGGGGGACAACTGACCTTGACACCTCTCTGTCTCCTGCCTCACCACTGTCCTGCCTTTACTCCCCAAAGCCAGGAAAAACAAGCCCGAGGTTGCACCTTCCAAGCATGTGGGACCTCCGTGCAGGGCAGATAGAGCAGCGACAGCTGCCTGGGAACTGGTTATCCATGTGTTGCCCTGTGTGTATAGATATAGGCTCTGCATCAGGGCAGAGGGTCCCTGAGCACCCATGGGAAAATTGGCAAGGGGGCCAGAGGTGCCCATGTGCCAGCCCCACTCTCAGCAGCCGTCGGGACGTGGGGACGAGGCAGCATGAGTGCCGGATTTCCACAACTCGGCAAGGATCTTGCATTCCTCCCTCCACCCCTAGGCTGCTTATTAAATATGTTGTCATATTACAACAAAACTACTTTAAAAGATTTAATAATAAGTGGAAGCAAGCAGGATTTGGGGAAGTAATAGGGAAGGTTGTGGGCCTGATCCTGCTCTCCTTCAGGCTGGGGAAATGAGGAGCACTGGGTGAAGCCTCTGGGAAGACAGGTCTGAGGCGGGCTCCTTCATTCCAGCTGGGTGGGACAGAAAGGAGATCTGGCCCCTTTCCCATATTTAATGCTGTCACAGTCGAATTTATCACGCTGAAACCGGTGAAGTTGTTTGCAGGAGCGAGGACAGTGACAGCAGCAGCCCTGGCAATGCAGAACGCGGCCGTGGGGAACCAACCCTCCCTGCCTGGGATGGATGCAGCTCCCAACGCGGCGCTGACAATAAAAGCATACCTTTCCCGGGCAGGCGAAGGCTGCCTGAACTGTCACTTTAATTGAAACCTTCTGCAGTCGTATACTTCACCTTATGTTTAATGATTCACCTCTTAAGCAGCCCACTTGTACCTTTGTAATCTTTCTGAAGGTTAACTTGTTGATCCTAGAAACTTGCCTGGAGAGAGCGAGGCAATTTGCAGGGAGGCTTGGAAGAAAAAAACCTATCATGTTTTCTGGTGAAAAGTGTTTTTCTTGAGGGAGAAGGAAGGAGAAATAAATTGCAAAATTCAGAAAAGCCGATGAGACTTTGAAAAGAAAAAGGAAAAGAAGGCAAAAAAAAAAAAAAAAAAAGGAAAGAAATGTCCATAAAAAACCAGGAGGGGTCGAGGGGAGCAGTTGGGGTTAGTTTCCAGCTCCTGGGAGATGTTTTATTTCTGCTTTATAGGAATTAAAAATATAATTGTCATTTACCAGATTAAATAAAAATAACCCTGGAGTTAAATTATTTTTAGGGCATTAAGAGTTACGTTCTTTTTATGGGTAATAATCTATTTGTAACACTGTAATGGAGTAACTGGCAACTTCATACAGCTTTGGGATCGATCCTTCCCTATTTGCCATGTACCTATGCAAATAGATATCCCATTCGATTCATGTTTGTATGGTAGAATCTGCCTCCTTCTTTCTTAATCCTTTAATATTTAATTATTTAAAACAAGGAGAAATCCCACAGGAATTTTTGTCTCAAAAAATAGCTGACTTATTCTTGTCATTTGAGAATAACAGAAAAAGATGAGAAAAATCTAATTCTTTGTAAGTCCTAAAACTGAAACTCAAATAAGAAGGACGAGGAAAAAAAAAATCTTAAAACCCAGAAACCAAACTTCCCCCCCTCCCTTTTTAAATGAATAATCTGCGTCTTTACTGTAGCTATTCATAGTCGTACCTAAATGCAGTCTATAAATCCACTAATATATTATTTAACACTCTAACTACTGGTATAAAAAATTATAAAATATTCTGTTGGCAATACATTTAATTGAATTCTTTTCAGAGACGGTTTGTTATTGCCAGACATGCTTTTAGAGATAGTACAGAGAAATAAAAGAATTTCAGGAGGCAGTAAAACAAATAATTAGCATTTTCACCATTACTTCCAGATACCCTCCCATCTAGTCACTAAATCCTTTAAGTCTAAATCAAAGGGTTTCAGTGGACAGAATTGCACAGATCATTTCAAAGAATATAAAAATTATGTCGATGTTTTATTTGACAGATTTTATTAAGAGAGAAATTGAAATTCACGTAGCACTCTACCGGCTGAGACGTCCAAGGAGTTATTAAAAAAATAAAAAAAAACCAAGCTGGTTTATCCTGAACTTTAGAGGCCTGTTTCAAAATGATCAGGATCGATGCAAATCCCTCTTTTAATTTCAGTGTGCTTGTGCTCGTAAAACTTTGAGGCACTGTCGTTCTTCTTAGGCTCTCTTCTGCTTTTTAGTATCTGGGATCTGCAAGATTCTCCGAGGCATAAGAGTAAAAAATAATACTGTGAACCACCCAAAGCAAGCACTGTCTTTATTCTTTCTAATTTTTTTTCCCAACAAAGCAACCACTTTCGCATTAGGTTTGAACTACCTCAGTGTAACTCCTTATCAGGAAAGTATCTGCAGGGGTTAGTGAGGTTTTTTAATCTTGACAGCTGAAAGTTGACAGATCTGCTGAAAAGGAAAGAGGTCAGTGGTGCTGCTCAGCCATGGCCCAGGGATTGCAGCTTCCCCGGGTCACATGCTTCCTATTTTTGTGGGTGCCAGGATGACAAGATTTGGGGACAAGCAAGGGTACAGGTTGGGGATGCCAGCCAGGAGAAGGTCCCCCACCATGTGCCCTGCCAGGAGGCTCCTTGCCCAGCACGACCCCACCAAGGCACTGCCAGGCTTTGGTCCATAACTGGTTAAAAATTGATGGGGACCGGGGAGTGGTGGAAGGTAATTATCTGTGACTGGAAAACCTCTGAATAAAGATTCTCTTGTAAATCAAAGATGGGACAGAGGTGGCACAGGGCTGTTGGTGCTTGGTGGGACAGCGACGATCCTGATGCACCTCCTGGTAGCTGATGTTTACTCATAGTCAGTGTTTGGGAGACAAGGCAGGCAGACAGGCAGGTATCTCGCTCCTTTGCCTATGTGGGAGGAAAGTCATTTTTGACAGGCAAGTCTGCACTGTCTCCTGGCAGCAAGAGCCAAGCAGATATGCCAGTTATTTGGGCAATTTTGCAGGAATATTATCCCAGGGTTTTATCTGAGCGTGGTACGGATGCACAGCCCTCCATCATCGGAGCAGTTCTTCTCACGGGGTATTGGTCCAAGTGCGATTCATTACCCAAAACAAGGTGCTGCACATGGCATGGAGGTGACAACGTGCCCTCAAGAGGTGTGGGCAGCCAGATCAGTGTATGGAGGGACTGCAGTCTGCCGGCCACACGCCCCTCTACAGTCTTGGGCTGTCCCTCTCTCCATCCCTTTCTCCACCCCTCTGGCCCTGTCCTCCGAGGCACCCTATGTCCCCAGCTCACCATACCAGTCCAGTTCCAGATGCTGGCAGATGCCGAGTGGTACCTACAGCCACATAAAGCCTCTGCACAGGGTGTGATGGGAACAACATAAATTGGGCTGGGGACTTGCAGGTGGGCAAGCGGTCAGTGGGCTAACTGGGAGCCAGTTTGAGCAGGGGCAAGGTACGGTCAGGTGTGCCCAGGGCATGCTGGAACAGCCAGGTTCTACCACGACAGTCAAGTTTTTCCACTTCCAGTCCTTTCCCTCACACTAATGACTGAGCCAGATCACAAACACTCCCATTAAAACAAAAAAAAAAAAA
>NW_010313482.1:45364-49304 GCF_000700745.2 Antrostomus carolinensis
AAGAAAAAGGCGCCCTGATGAGCATCGCAGCACTCCACTCCCTCCATTTCCATACACCCGACTGCTGCTCCCTCTTCTCCTCCCAGCCAGAGCCCATGCCTCCGCCGATACCCAGGAAAACACTTTGTTCTGCTTTAAAGGCTAAAGCTGACACATGACCACCGAGAGGCAGCAGTTTGTTTAGCTCTTGGAGTTTATTTTAATGGTGGCCTTGTTTTGTAATGAGGACAGCGGTGGCAGGGGGAGCCTTCTGGGATTCGAGGGGCTGTTCCAGGGGAGTTTCCTTATCAATAAAAAGAAGTCTCATCTATTTAAACTAACAAGAACCGGATGGGATGCATGATCAGCTGCTTTGTTTTCTTGGAAGTTAAACCATCCACATTTGCTTATTACAGATTTCAGTGGCTTCCTGGGAACACAGGTCCCCTCCAAGTGCTATCTTTACCATCCCCAGCCTCCGTCAGGGAGGAAGGAAGGGGAGAGAGACAGGCCTTGCATTCATGCTGACAGGCAGAAAACAGCCTGGTAAACCTGAGTAGTTTGTTATGATGATGCATGAAAAAAAAAAAAGGAGGAAAAAAAGAAAAATCATGTGATTTTTATGTAAATCAGGTGAATTGGACGGTTAAAAAAACCCTAAATGTCAGGTAGATAAGATCACATACACCTAGAGCAGTGTCATGATATTCTTTGTATGTTACATTCATACTGGAAACCAAAATGTGTTACAGAAATCAGACACCCACAAAAAGCACAGAGAATGCACTGAGAACAGGTTCCTGCAAAGCACCAACCTCTGACAAAAAAAAAAGAAAAAAAAAAGAAAAAAAGTAGGTTAGATTAGAAAACAAGATAGTTCAATTCAGCCAGGGAATAGGCTGTCCCCACGCAGCGTGCAGCCTGGCCTCAGTGCACACGCATTAATATGCACAAAACTCCTTTTAAGTAACGTTTGTGCGGCAGCACCCAGCTCTGAAACGGGCAGGCTGCTCCCGCAACCCATCCTCGACTGCCACCGGGAAGGCAAGAGATTTACGGGCTCTCTTCTGTCAGGTTAAACTTTTTTCTCCCAGATACTTTTTTTTTTTTTTTTCCCTTTAAAAGTCCTGGCAGCTATTTTGCACAGGGATGAGTAAGCCTCATGGCCTGAAGGAGTTAATTTCAAAAGAAATAAAATTATAGTGGGGCACTGTTTATTTAAGCAGTATTTTGTAAAAGACGAAGCACTTCTTTCCCACCTGGGAAAAATACGCCCTGGCTTTGACACCACTTAAAAACCCACTCTGTGTCCCCTGGGGGGGACAATCCAAACCCCGGGGGCTCCCATCACCGCCAAGCAGCACCTCCAGCTCCAAGGGCCTTCAACGTCAAACTGCAGCTCTCCGGGAGGGCTAAATAATTTCACACTGCTTTGTGCCCCACATGCCAACACGCAGGCAGAGGGGCTACTTTTCATCCAAGGAGCTTTGCCAGGGGGGGAAATGGAGAGGTTGGAGCTGGATGTCCCATGGGGGTGTGCGAGGCACTTGTAAGCGATGCCCAGCGCTGCTTGTGCCTCTGCTCCTGCTCCCAGGAGCTGCTCTGCTGTGCCCAGAGCACCCCAGCCAGCTCCAAGCCCCAGCCGGCTCCAGGGGGGCGTTTTTCCAGCAGCATCGCCCCTGTCCCTGCATTGGCACCACTTTGCTGGGTGGTGCATCCCGGTTCAAACCCCTGCCTGGCCAAGGGGCTCTCTGCAGGGTGGGGGGGTGTTTTTGAGAGGGAGGTGTGTGGTGCTGGCCCCCCACAGCGGGGTTACCACAGACCCCCATCGATGGGGCCAAACTGCTGCCTCTCCACGTGCCGCACAGGCACCTCATGGGTGCGTGGGAGCTGCTCCGAGGCCGAGGCCGGTGGCGAGCATCCCACAGCCAACATGGGGGCTGCTGGTGGGTTCCCACCCCCCTGGCAACCCTCCTCACCATGGGGCCACCTTCCCACCCAAAGCAAAGCTGGCAGAGGCAAGGGAGGCCACCCCACTGGGGCATCACTGCCATGCCTTTCTGGCAGCCACCACCACCACTGCCACCAGCTGCCAAGCTGGGACCCAGAGCTGGGACCCAGATGGGATAGGCAAGGGAAGAGGGTGACAAGACCTCACTCGGCACTGACTCCTCAAGATGATGGGGGGAGAGGGGTCCTGAGGAAATTATTTAATCCCCAGCACCCTAAAGCCCCAGCAAGGCACCACAGGGACCACTCCTGTTTTTGGGGGGCAGAAGGAAGCAGTGGGAGGTGGGAGCGGGTGGCAGGAACCCCCAGGGAGCTGCAGCCGGGACCCGGGTGATGGATCGTAGGGAAGAGAAGGTATGAAACTGGAGCAGAAAGTCCAAAAAACCCACGAAGGTGCCCAGGCCGCCCAGTTCCCAGCCCAAATGGGATGCTGGTGGCTGCTCTTTGCATCCCGGTAACGAGAGGGGTTCAAATGGAAACTCTGCTGCAAGCCCAGCTTGGCCATGGCCAGGCAGAAGGAGAAACCTCCCCCATAAAAGTGCTACTTGAACAGAAGCTGTGCTTGACCTCGGGTCTCCACCAAGAAGAAAAAACCCCGAGCGGCAGCCCTCTCGCTGCTCCCAGCGTCCCGCAGGCAGCGGGCTGTGCCGGGAACACGCTCTGGCTAAAGCGAAAGCGTCACACGCTGCAGAGAATGACAAACAGAAAAGATCTGCTCCCCCCCCTCCCCCTCAACAACCCTCTTCCTTTTAATTTCATTGCTGTAAAAAAAGAGATAATTATCAAAATCCCAGAGTACAGTTTATATTATTGGGTGAGTTCCGCCTTTGGCCGCTTGCAAACACCCGGGGAGCCCCTTCCCTGCCCAGGACCGGGACTGGGGTTGCACAGCTCGAGCTGCACCCACTCACTGGGAATTCCACATTGCTTTTTAACTACAGGAAAGCCGTCTCTCCAGCATATCTGGACCATCTCAAGTGTCTCGGGAGTACCATCCCTGTCTTGCCACCAGGCTCTTTTAATGATAAAATGAGTGGGATAAGCAAAAGGGCTTTCTTCCTAATCTTTTCTTTTTTTCTTCCCTCTCCTTGCTTTAAAACGCTTGGGTTCAAGAGCTCAGCTGAGAAATAAAAATCACATCAGCACCCGGGGACTTTGCGTCCACGGTGGCGGCTCCGTAGGGCTCGGCAGTGGCTGAACCAGTAGCTCTGAGCAACTGCATTAGTGGACCGAGGGCACGGTGACCTGCGGTGATTATTCTTGTAAACAAATTTCTATTAATTGCAAGGGCCCGGGAATGCCATCGCAGTCCGGAGCGTGTCCTCCCCCTGCTCTGCTCCACACCGCACCGAGCGGCTGCGGCTCCTCGCAGCCCAAAAAACCAACGGGGAAAGAAAAATGAGACTTTGCGATCGGGTGATCCACCCCTCCTCCCAAGACAAACCCTCGCAGCAGGCCAAGGCGAAATAAATACGCGAGGCTGGGGGATAGAAGGGCAGAAATCTCCAGGGATTTACATACAGAGCGATACATTTCCATACGGGACCGGCGGAAGGCTGGGGTGACAGGCCCCCTCCCTCTGCACCCCCTGCAACACCCACCCGAGACAGGGACAGCGAAGGCTTCGCGTTATTCCACCCCACACCACCCAGCAAAGGCCTTTGCCCAGCAATAGGCGAAAAAGCGCCGAAATAAAATCCCTTCCAGAAAAGCCAAACACGGTTTTGCATCCCCAGCACAGTCCGACATTTCCGTACAAGCAGAGTATTTACAGACTTACAGGTTATTTTGCAACAATAACAATAACAGCTACAAAGAATTAACCCACCACTCCAGAGTCCTGGAAAGGAAAAGAAAAAATGGATCAAACAAAAAAGGAAAAAAAAAGAAATCACAATCTATTTTTTTTTTTTTTGTCTGAAGAATCCTGGCAAAGAAATGATAAAAAAAA
>NW_010313483.1:0-2082 GCF_000700745.2 Antrostomus carolinensis
CAGGGCGGGTGGGGACGCGCCTCCTTGGGCCCCCAGGGGGGCTCCTGATCACAGGGAGAAGGAAGCCCCAGTTGCAGATGGTCCTGCAAAGCCACGGTCCTCCCCTCCCTCTCCTCTGCAGGGCGGACGTTCCTGTGCAACCCCAATGGCCTCCCACTCCCCTAAATGGTTTAAGGCACCGTCATATGAGGAGGCAGGTAAAAACTTACCCAAAGGATCCCCCAGCACAAGTCCCTGGAGAGCCAGGAAGCAGTGGGGTGCTCCAGGTTGAGCAAAGTCCACTATAAATACATATAAATTCCACAAAATGTTTTCCTCGCTCCTGTCCTTGAGCCTGGGTTTGAACTCAGGCTGCTTTGAGGAGTGTGCACGGGGCAGCTGAAGGGCTGGGGTCCTTTGCCAGGATGTTCAGAAGTGCCGGGAAGGAGGCCGGGAGCAGTTCATGAATCCTCTGTGATGGCCAAGCAGAACGAGAGTGCCAAGAGGCCAGGAGGGATGCAGGAGGCTCTCCTGGATCCCCAGCTCTGAGTGCTCCCTGGGGGAGTCAATGGGGCAGGCAGCCCCATGCCCGCAAAGTCCCTTGTTCAGTATTTTTATTACACACCAACAAAAAAAAAAAAAAAAAAGAAGAAACTAAAACGTAGTACAAGGTAAAAACCAAATGCCAGCGACCAGGAGGTGCCTAAGCTGTCTGGGCCCTGCCCTGCTGTGGGCTGCTCTCCTCAGTTTGAAGCTGGGTTCTCCTTGCCTGGGGTCAGCTCCTGGCTGCCTCCAGCCTCCTGCTGTAGCCACCTCGGGGTCTCTCCTCTTCACCTCCCTCTTGCATCTGGGGGGGCAAATGGTCAAAACCTGGAGAGGCTGGCTCTGAGGAGTGGTGCAGGGATCTCCAGGGAGGCAGGGCTGGCTACATGCGGGAGGATGGGCTGGCCAGCTCGTAGAAGAGCAGGTAGGCATCGCTGCTGCGGACATGGCTGGATGACATCGGGGTAACACTGTGGAGATGGGGATATGGGGTGTGAGCAATGGGGGTGAGGCCCGCCCCAACCCTACAGCCACCCCTGTCCCACACAAAGCCTCACCGAGAGTCGTTGAAGCTGTGCCACTCGCTGGAGACGGGGCTCTTGCAGTAGGCAGTGTAGTGTCCCCCCATGGTGGTGCCCGAGTGATTGGAGACGGCGTAGAGGTTGTAAATGGCGTGGTCTGTGGGGAGCAAGGGTGGTGCTCAGCTGTGCCAGCTGCTGCCCCACTGCCCCCAACATGCCAGCACAGAGCTGAGACTGGGAGGGACCAATACCCTGGATGTCTGCAGCTCCCACCCCACTCCCCATGCCTCTGCCACCCACCGCTGGCTGCAACACCCTGGGGGGTGTGAGGGACCCAACCAGCAACTGCTGGGAGCCCAGGGCTGGGCTGGAGCCACACAGGACCCGCCACTCACTGCAGCTCTGCGAGGCAAACTCCCGGAGGTCCAGGTCCTTCAGCTGGAAGTTGACGAAGGTGGTGAGCTTGCTTGTTCGTATCCTGGCTTCTGAGAAGCGCTTCAGATCTGGGGGGAGGCACGTCAAGGAGCCCAGGGACAAAGAGGAACGTATGAAGAAATGCCTACCCACACCCCAGCACCCTCTGGCCCCATCCCTTCCTCTGAAGGATACGAAGCACCAGGATCTTAGGGAACTTCTGGATGCTGAATTTCTTTGTGCACCTCGTCCTGGCTTTGCAGTGACAACACGTCTGGGGAAGACAAACAGCACAAGCAGGAGGGTGAGGGCAGAGGCCAGAGGCCAGTCCCACTGGGCACTGAGCCCACAGTCCTGGCAACACAGGCATGGAGGGAAAGGGGCCCAGCCTGCACCAAGGCAAGACCGCCTGTCACCATGCCCCATACCGGTTTCTCGTCCCCATCCAGGACATCCTCTTTGGTGAAGAGCCGTAGGCAGTCCATGAGAGTCACCTCCCCGTAGCCTTTCTGTGGAAGCACAGCATGGGTCAGGGACAGGGTGTGTGGGGCAGGGCACTGGGGGTTTGTGGGGACCCCTTACCTTGGGGATAGGCAGAGACAGGTCCCAGAAGGGGTCAAAGGCT
>NW_010313483.1:2190-2436 GCF_000700745.2 Antrostomus carolinensis
TGAGCCCCCGGGTTCCCAGCCCTGCTCCCAGCCCAGCCCTGCTCGCCTGTCCCCACAGCCCTGCTCACCACCAATGCGGCTGTCCTCCCTCTCCTGGTACCTCCTCCACATCTGGCGGCTCTTCTCATCATCACTGCAAGAGATGGCGAGACAGAGCAGTACTGAGCATGGCCTGGGGGATGCTGGCCCCCTTAACCCAGCCCAGAGGGACCTGCACAGTCACTGTCCCTGGGCCAGGCTTGCAGG
>NW_010313483.1:2656-3211 GCF_000700745.2 Antrostomus carolinensis
ACATGGGGCATGGTTGGTGAGTGGTGGTTGGGGCTCAGGTCCCCCCTGACACCAATGCACTGACACCCCTTACTTGTAGCCGACGAAGCGGGGGGCATATCTCTGGATCTGTGTCTTGAACTCGGAGGGGCTCACGCTGTCATTGGGGGATGAGGTCCAGAGCAGCTGAATCAGCTTTGCAAACTCTATGGGCAGAGAGGCAGGTCAGCAGCACAGCTGACCCTGGCCAGCCCTGGTGGCATGGCATTGCTGTGCCCTCCAGAGGAGAGCTCCACACCCCACTCTGGGGTCCCCATGGCTAGCCCCATCCCCTCTGGAGAAAGGCCCTAATCCTCCCAGTTGCTGGTCACCCGCAGCACAGCACCTGCCCCAGCAAGGCTGGGGAGAAGCACAGACCTCTGGATGGGGGTCCCCCAGGACATGGGGTGGCCCAGGGGAGCAAGGACGTGCTGCAGAGTGTGGCCAGGGGCCTAAGACTGACAGTTACCTGACATGAGCGCGGTGCGCATGCGGCTGTTGTTGTTGAGGTCCCGCAGGTACTGGTTCTGCAGGCAG
>NW_010313483.1:3462-3855 GCF_000700745.2 Antrostomus carolinensis
GACATGAGCGCTGTGCTCATGCGGCTGTTGTTGTTGAGGTCCCTCAGGTACTGGTTCTGCAGGCAGTAATCCCGCAGCTCCTTGGTGTTGCTCAGGCACTGCAGGATGGAGTTCATGAAGCACTGGGGGAGGCAGAAGAGAAAACCATGGCAACGAGAGGCAGAGGGAGGCAGGCAGTGGCAGGGGGACGCCTGGGGCGGGTGGGCAGAGGATAGGGATGAAGCAGTGCAGAGCACGGGAACCCCTTCCTCAGCCAGCACTGTCAGGAGCTGGGTGCAGGGAGCTGCCGGGGCAAGAATGTGGGTGCTGAGGGCAAGGTGAAGGGACAGGGCTCCTCACCGCCCCACAGATGTGCCTGCAGAAGAGCACGGTGCGAGCTGGGGCCGCACAGCC
>NW_010313484.1:0-1294 GCF_000700745.2 Antrostomus carolinensis
GGGTGATCCCCTAAAATTTGGGGCTGAACCTCCAAAATTTGGGGTGATCCTGTAAAATTTGGTGCTGAATCTTCAAAATTTGGGGCAATCCCCTAAATTTGGAGCTGAACCCCTCAAATTTGGGGTGATCCCCTGGAATTCGGGGTGATCCCCTGGAATTCGGGGTGATCCCCTGGAATTCGGGGTGATCCCCTGGAATTCGGGGCTGAACCCCTCAAATTCGGGGTGATCCTGTAAAATTTGGGGCTGAACCCCCGGAATTGGGGCTGAACCCTTCGAATTTGGGGGTGATCCCCTGGAATTGGGGGTTCCCCCCTGGAATTCGGGGCTGAACCCCTGGAACTGGGGGTTCCCCCCCTGGAATTGGGGGCTGACCCCCTGGAATTTGGGGCTGAACCCCTGGAATTCAGGTTGAACCCCTGGAATTTGGGGCTGAGCCCCTGGAATTTGGGGCTGAACCCCTCGAATTTGAGGCTGAACCCCTGGAATTGGGGGCTGAACCCCTGGAATTGGGGTCCCCCCCTGGAACTGGGGGTTTCCCCCCGGAATTGGGGGTTCCCCCCTGGAATTTGAGGCTGAACCCCTGGAATTGGGGGGTTCACCCCTCGAATTTAGGGGTTCCCCCCTGGAATTAGGGGTTCCCCCCCTGGAATTGGGCGTTTCCCCCCTGGAACTGGGGGTTTCCCCCGGAATTTGGGGGTTCCCCCCCGGAATTTGAGGCTGAACCCCTGGAACTTGGGGGTTCCCCCCCGGAATTGGGGTTCCCCCCTGGAATTTGGGGGTTCCCCCCCTGGAATTGGGGGTTCCCCCCCTGGAATCTGAGGCTGAACCCCAGGGGTTCCCCCCCTGGAATTGGGCGTTTCCCCCCTGGAACTGGGGGTTTCCCCCGGAATTTGGGGGTTCCCCCCCGGAATTTGAGGCTGAACCCCTGGAACTTGGGGGTTCCCCCCCGGAATTGGGGTTCCCCCCTGGAATTTGGGGGTTCCCCCCCTGGAATTGGGGGTTCCCCCCCTGGAATCTGAGGCTGAACCCCTGGAATTGGGGGGTTCACCCCTCGAATTTAGGGGTTCCCCCCTGGAATTTGGGGTTCCCCCCTCGAATTTGGGGGTTGCCCCCTGGAACTGGGGGTTCCCCCCCGGAATTTGGGGGTTCCCCCCGCGGAATTTGGGGTTCCCCCCCTGGAACTGGGGGGTTCACCCCTCGAATTTAGGGGTTCCCCCCTGGAATTTGGGGTTCCCCCCTCGAATTTGGGGGTTGCCCCCTGGAACTGGGGGTTCCCCCCCGGAATTTGGGG
>NW_010313486.1:0-1531 GCF_000700745.2 Antrostomus carolinensis
AACATACCCTGCTCCTGCCCCAGAGAGCCCCCAGCTGCTCTTCCCAGGCTGATCTGGGTGGATGTTTTTCAGCAGGGACAAAAGCTTCTCCTGGATGAACCTGCACCAGTGCAGATGAGACTGGGCTTTTATAGAGCAGGGACTGGGGCAGCCTGTGCTGGTGGTGGTGGTGAGGGCAGCCTGGCTGCTGGACCTCCTGGTGCTCCCACTTCCAGCCCTTGCAGCAGCTCTGACTGGTTCTCTATGGCTGATGCCTTGACCTGGTGCCTTCCCCTTCCTTTGGAGGGACTTTTGTTGGGTTGTGCATTTTGCCTGATTTGATGAAACCCTCTGAGGTTTCTGGAGCAGGACACTGATGTACAATTCCCCTGTGGATCCTCTCACACCAACACCCATTTTGGGGTTGCTGAGCCTGGAGAAAAGGAGGCTGAGGGGAGACCTTCTGGCTCTGTCCAAGTCCCTGAAAGGAGGGTGGAGAGAGGTGGGGGTGGGTCTGTCCAACCAAGGACCAAGGGACAGGATGAGAGGAAATGGCCTCAAGTTGCCCCAAGGGCAGTTGAGATGGGATGTGAGGAAGAATTTCTTTGCTGAAAGGGTTCTGAGGCATTGGAAGGGGTTGCCCAGGGCAGTGGTGGAGTCCCCATCCCTGGAGAGATTGAAGAGTTGTGTAGACACAGTGCTGAGGGACATGGGTTAGTCGAGGACTTGTCAGTGTTGGGTTCCTGATTGGACTCAATGATCTTAAAGGGCTTTTCCAATCTAGGCAGTTCTGGGATTTTGTGAACACCATCTGCCAAGCACTGGTGATACCTGGTGGCCTCTGCGGCAGAGCCACAGCATCCATCAAGGTGCTTGCGGGTTTTTTCCCTCCAGGACCATTTCAGAGGGGCTCATTTTCTTGACCCTTTTAACATCTTCATGCCCAGTGTGCCTCCCTGCTCCCCTCCTTCCCGTGGTGGGGACTGGGAGGTGATTGCTTTAAGAGCATATTATGGCCGGGAGCGCTGGGACTCCTCGGGTGAGCTCCGCTGCTGCCTTTTGTCCCCGAGCGCGGTGGAGCCTCTCTGGACAATGGCAGGAAACGGGAGCCTCTCCGGACAATGGCAGGAAACGTGCTCCGGCTGCGTGTCGCCCTGGCCAGCCCGCCTGCCGGGCCCTATCTGCTTGGGGAAGGTGCTTTGCAAGGGTTGCATTGTTTGAGGCCGATAAACTCCGGAAACCCGGGTGCAGAATGGAAGGAAGTGTCCAAAACCTCGAGCCCCGGGGCTGCGGGGCTGTGCAGAGAGTTCCCACGGCACGAGCGTGGGGCAGCAATCCTGGAAAGTGCTCTGTGGGGCTGAGCTTGATGTGGGGTCCAGCTGGATGCGGGGCTGGCTGAGAGCATCTTCCAGTGTCATTCAGTAACCTCTGTCAGCACCTCTGCTGTGAGGACAGGCTGAGAGAGTTGGGACTGTTCAGCCTGGAGAAGAGAAGGCTCCGGGGAGACCTTCTGGTGGCCTCCCAGTACCTGAAGGGGCTCCAGGAAGGCTGG
>NW_010313486.1:1779-2104 GCF_000700745.2 Antrostomus carolinensis
GTGTCCCTGCTGCTGGCAGGGGGGTTGGAACTGGATGAGCTTTAAGGTCCCTTCCAACCCAAATCATCCTATGATTTGAATTACTAAAGTGCCTGAGCTATGGTTGTCCCAGGTGTCCCCATGCCTGGTCCCAGGCTTCATGGCTCAGAGGCTGCATTGGTGCTGTCCAAGCTCCTGGGGTCCCATCTGAGGTCCCCTTAGTTTGCCCAGGCCACCCTAGAGTGGTGGACAGGGAGTAGAGACCTCTGGGTGCTCCTCGGACTTGACAGCTGCCATGATATGACTCAATTATACCTGAAGTGCTCTGATTTTTCCTGCCTGGGGC
>NW_010313486.1:2176-3327 GCF_000700745.2 Antrostomus carolinensis
AGGAATAGGAGCATCAGGAATAGGGATGCAAATGTCCTGTCCAGGAGGTACCACTGTCAGCGTCTTGAACCTGGAAGCGTACCTGGGCCACCAGCTGTGGCATCTCCTGAGATGCTCCAGGAACACATGGGAGTGGAGGTGGCACAGGATGGGTGGGGGGAGGTGATTCCCACACCAGAGCAGAGAGGAGATTGTCCTGTCGCGTTGCCGCAGCCAGACGTGGTTGTGGGGAAGGAGCCCTGTGGATGTCCTGTCTCCGGGCTGTGTGGGGACCACGGGGGATGCTGGCAGGGCTGGTTGGTGACACTTGGAGTGCCACTGTGGGCAGGCAGTGGTGTGACAATGCAGACACTGTTTCTCTGTTCCCCCCCAGATGAGCGGAGCAGACCCTGAATGCAGCTGTGACGAAGGGGATGAGACCTCCCGCAAGAAACGGAGCAGGAACCTGTAAGTGTCACATCGTGGTGGCATCAGAGTGTACCAGGGCTGTTTGTCATGGTCAAACACCTCAACCAAGCCCCTCTGGTCTGAGCAGGCCTTGGGGATCCCCATCTTGTTCTTCCAAGTGTTGCTGGGAAGAAAGCAGCCAAGACACGTGTGAACTGAGGTCTCACTTCAGATGGAAGTCAGAAAATCAGGTGTGATTTCTGGGCACGTGCTGGGGACATCCCACAGCTCTGGCAGCACCAAGTTCAGGGAGAGGACATGGAAGTGGTGAACCATGAGCTGGGGGCCTCCTTCCCACTGGCCCCACGCTTGGAGGAGGAGGAGTGGGGACATTTCCCACCATGGGAGGAGGAACGGGGAGGTTTCCCACCGTGGGATGGGCTCCAACCCATTGCAGTGCCTGGGCAGCGTGGCAGGAGCACCAAGGGCAGGGGCCACCAAGGGACGTTCACAGCCCACTCCACCTCTCCCAGTAAGGTTTGGGGCTGCCAAATAAGTGGGTCTGGGCAAGGACGAGGCAGCCGTGGCCTTTGCTCCCCACGAGCGTGGCTGCAGCTGGTTGTGGACAGGCTCAATGCTGGGGACCAGCGAGGCTATTCTGGAACAAACCACCTCCAATTCTCCAAGGCAGGAGGATGTGACCAGGTGTCACGGCCGTAGGGGGGTCCAGGGGCTGGGTTTTTCATGGTTCCCCGTGGCTGAGG
>NW_010313486.1:3392-3677 GCF_000700745.2 Antrostomus carolinensis
GTCCCCACCCCCGCTCCGCCGCCTCCCCCCCGGGGGTGCCCCCTGCCAGCACGCGGCACTGTTGTCCCACACGCTTCCCAGATGGTTATTTTTAGCTCTTTTATTATTCCCCCCCCCCCTCCCTCCCCAAACACTTGAAATTAAAATGAATCCCTCGCAGTCAGCAGCAGGGATGTCCCCTCCATCCGCGTGTCCCAGCTGCGGTGCTCAGCCCCGGTGGGGGAATTGGGCTGGTGGGGGGGGAGGCTCAGCCACCCCCAGCTCCGCTGGGTCAGGGGCGGGTGC
>NW_010313486.1:3784-5696 GCF_000700745.2 Antrostomus carolinensis
GCTATTGGCTGCGCTGCCTGGTTGCCAACCATCCACGGGGGGGTATTTATGGTGGAAGTGGCCGGGGGTTTGGCATTCGCATCCCCTCCCCGGCACTGACCCGCTCTGCCGGCGCCGCCCGATGTACCACGCCATGGTGGATTTTTCAGAAAAATACCTGGAAAGGTAGGATTTGAGCTTCCTGCGGGGAAAGGTGATGCTCTTTGCAGGGGGATGGTTTGGAAGCGGTGCAGGGTGATGGGGCTGGATGTGGCCTCGTGGCCGTGCCAGGGTGCTGGGTGCAGGTCACTTCATGGGGGTGATTCCAGACAGAAACTGGCACTTTCTGATGAAACATGATTTTTACCGTGGTGTTTTGTACCACGATTGGGCTGCAGCTGGGAGCTGTGTGTGCCCGTGGCTGCCGCAGGCTGGGTTTGTGCCACTCACCAGTTATTTACAAGCGTCTGCAAGAGGAATAGTGAGTTTTAAGCTGGGGAACTTCCTTAGGTGGTGCTTGCTGACCTATTACAGCTGGAAAATCTGCCCACCTGCGAGCCCCAGACCTGCTGTGTGGCCAGGCTGCTGTGGGGCAGTGGGGTGGGAGCAGCCCCCAGCTGCTGGAGACGCACACAAGGGCTTTTCAGAGCTTTGAAAGCTCCTCTGAGCTGCAGTGGTTGCTTTGCTAAACCCCAAACACTGCTCAAATTATTGCCTGGGGTCTGTGTGGGATGTCCCGTCCCGTGTGACGGCCGGTCCTTGGCTGCTGGCATCGCTGGCAGCGTGGTGAGGGGAGGCAGATGGTGTCGGGAGCGTCGGGCTCCGTGTTGGGATCTGCTTTTCCCACGTTAGCGCTGAGCCGGTGCCTGGCAGCATGCTGGGCTGGGAACACAACCCAGGTGATGCACAGGCAGTGAAACCACCCGTGTCCCCTGCACTGGGCACTGGGGGGGACAATTGTCCTCTAAAGTCCTTCCGTGGCTCAGGGTGCTCAGCACCGTGCGGGACTGAGCTCTGGGCTTGTTGCAGCTATTTTTTTTTCCCAGTGAAATGTCATATTTTATCCTCCTGGGACTGAGAAGTGCTGTGGCTCTGGAGATCATCACTCGGGGTGGGGTACAGCCTTGCCTTGCGTCCCTCCTGTGCCACTTGTGTCCCCAGCCAGCCCTGGGCACAGCTTGGCTGGGCAGAAGTGGCTCCTCTGAGCATCCTCACCGAGACCCACTAGTGTGGGACCTGTGGGAGGTCGCAGGCAGTGGCTTGGCCATGCCACCCTGGGGTCTCATCCACGCTAGTGACACTGCCAGCCTCAGTGCAGGATGAGCATCTCCTGTCACCCTGTGTGTCCCCTGCACCCATTCTTGCAGTGGTGTCATGCGGGGGCTGTGCCACGAGGGGACAGCATCGTCCACGCCTGGTGTCACCCGTCACCTCTTCCACCTCCTGCTCCCTGGTCTTGGCCCCTGGGGAGCCCTGGCAGGGCCAGGCTGGGGCTGGGCTGGGGGTCCCACTGTCCCATGGTACTTGCCAAAAAGCTTTGTCCCACTCTGTCCTGGTGGCAGTGTCCTGAGGGGACCGGGAGCCCTGTGTCTGAGTGCACATCAGTCTGTCTGTCCAGGGACACCGGAGTGGGGACCCGTGGAGGGTGGCAGCTTGGGGTGTCTGTCCCCCAGTGTCCCTCTGCTCTGCACACTGCCTGTCCCACCCACCCCCTCATGGACATGTCCCCATGGCTGTGCCCATCCCAGGCTGGCACTGAAGAAGTGTGAGCACCAGTGGGTCGCGCGTGGGCTCCCAGCCCCGTCCCCTCAGCGGGGACACGGTGAAGCTACTGTCCCACTCTGCTCCTAACCCTGCTCAGCCCCACCACCAGCCCTGCTGCCTTCCCCGGCACGCCTGCACCCTATAAATAACCCTCGTAAATCCTCGCCCT
>NW_010313487.1:0-520 GCF_000700745.2 Antrostomus carolinensis
GGGACATATAGGGACCTATAGGGAGCTATAGAGACCTATGGGGACCTATGGGGACATATGGGGAGCTATAGGGACCTATAAGGATATATGGGGACCTATAGGGAGCTATGGGGAGCTATAGAGACCTACAGAGAGCTATGGGGAGCTATGGGGACCTGTAGAGACCTATAGGGACCTATGGGGACCTATAGGGACCTATAGAGACCTATGGGGAGCTATGGGGACCTGTAGAGATCTATAGGGAGCTATGGGGACATATGGAGAGCTATGGGGAGCTATAGGGAGCTATGGGGACCTATAGGGACCTGTAGAGACCTATGGGGACCTGTAGAGACATATGGGGACCTATGGAGAGCTATGGGGACCTACAGAGACCTATAGAGACCAATAGGGACATATGGCGACCTATAGGAACCTATGGGGAGCTATAGGGACCTGTAGAGACCTATAGGGAGCTATGGGGACATATGGGGACTTATGGGGAGCTATAGAGACATATGGGGACCTATGGAGATCTATG
>NW_010313488.1:0-417 GCF_000700745.2 Antrostomus carolinensis
GGGGACAGCGTGGGGACAGCCTGGGGACACTTTGGGGACATGTAGGGGACACCCTGGGGACAGTTATGGGACACTTTGGGGCCAGTGTGGGGACACTTATGGGACACTCTGGGGATACTTTGGGGACACCCTGGGGACATGTAGGGGACACCCTGGGGACAGTTATGGGACACTTTGGGGCCAGTGTGGGGACACTTATGGGACACTCTGGGGATACTTTGGGGACACCCTGGGGACACTTATGGGACATTTTGGGGACACTTATAGGACACTTTGGGGACAACCTGGGGACACTTTGGGGGACAACTTGGGGACACTTACGGGACACTCTGGGGACACTGGGGGGACATTCTGAGGACAACCTGGGGACGCTTTGGGGACACTCTGGGGACATTTTGGGGACACCCTGGGGACTCC
>NW_010313489.1:0-7012 GCF_000700745.2 Antrostomus carolinensis
AAAAATTCTTAGCTATGGAGTGATTTCCACTGTAAGTTATTAACAAAAAGAAGAAGTTCTGTCAAAATGTCAAGTAGTATCTCTATGTGTGTGTATAAATATTTAACCCCATCAAAATTATAGCTATCAGGGTTTTTTTATTTAATTGGAGACAGAAGGAAAAGCAACTTGTGCCAAATCACAGTAATGACCTGCTGTAAATCTTTAGCCCATCACAAGCTCATCAACAGCCCAGACTCCCGAAGGGCTTCCAACCCTCAGTCTGTCCATTAGGCACAGCACCTTCTACTACTCTTATCATATTTGTATAAATTAGGAGAACTTCAAAATGAGTGACTTTTCATTTTCAGATATGACAAACATACTACAGAAATCATTCTTAGTGGTTTATCTCCTCCAAGATTAATGGAGAGTGGCCTTCATAGAATCATAGAATGGTTTGGGTTGGAAGGGACTTTAAAGATCATCCAGTTCCAACCCCCCTGCCAGCAGCAGGGACACCTTCCACTAGACCAGGTTGCTCAAAGCCTCATCCAGCCTGGCCCTAAACACTTCCAGGGAGGGGCATCCACAACTTCCTTCGGCAACCTGTTCCAGTGTCTGACCACCCTCACAGTGAAGAACTTCTTCCTAATATCTCATCTAAACCTCCCCTCTTTCAGCTTAAACCCATTTCTCCTTGTTTTGTCATTAGTTGTCCTTATGAAAATTCCTTCCCCAGCTTTCCTGTAGGCCTCCAGCTACTCTTAAATTTTCAATGTGAATTTGTTGCTTCTGGCCACACCATTCAGAAAAAAATGTTATGTGACAAGAAAGTAGAGAAATCAGCAATTTCAGTTGTGTCTACAGCATTCTCTAAGCCTTCCTAAAGCTGAACACTAATATTTCCTTCAGTAGGTGACAGGAGTTCCTTTATTATTTATTGGCGTTGCTAAAGAAAAGCAAGACAGTCTTGATGCCCAGAGAGGACCATGGCAAGCCCAGCTATGAAGTGCTCAGGTTTTTGCAAATTTGCTCATGTCCATGACTCTGTCATAACTTTAAATCAATAGGAAACGTGGAAAAAAATAAACTGTAAACAGATATGCATTGTGAGCTGGTCGAGGGAGGTGACTGTCCCACTCTGTTCTGCACTGGGTGGCCTCACCTCCAGTACTGGGGACAGTTTTGGGCACAACAGGATAAAAAGGATCTAAAGCTGCTGGAGAGTGTCCAGAGGAGGGACACAACATTGGGGAAGGGTTTAGAGGGGAAGGGTGGGAGGAGAGGCTGAAGTCACTTGGGTTGCTCAGCCTGGAGAAGAGGAGACTGAGAGGAGATCTCCTGGGGGTCTAGAACTTCCTCCCAAGGGGAAGAGGAGAGGCAGGAGCTGATCTCTTCTCTCTGGCCACCAACGAATGCCAGGAGCAGAGGAAATGGCAGGAAGATGTGTCAGGGGAGGGTGAGGTTGGCCATGAGGAAAAGGTTCTTGAGGCAGAAGGTGGTGGAGCACTGGAACAGGCTCCCCAGGGAGGTGCTCATGGCACCAAGCCTGACAAGATTCCAGCAGCATTTGGCCAAGGCCCTCAGGGACATGATGTGAATGTTGGGATTGTCCTGTGCAGGGACAGGAGTTGGACTCCATCATCCTGGTGGGTCCCTTCCAACTCACAACATTGTAGGATTCTGTGATTCTATGAAATCAATGAACACGTACACTGTTTTCTCCTACAGAATTTCTTTTTCAAATCCACAGGTAAAAGCAAGGACTCCTTTTCCAAGAGCTGTCTTCTCCTGTTCTCCATCCTTAATGGAGGAAAAAATAAAACTAGTTTTCAGAATCAGGCTCTACAGAGAAGAGGAGGAAGCTCACTCTGTAATACTATTTCCAAACTACAAATGGCTCTGTAAGGCAACAGGGCAGAATGTCACAAAAATCTTCGAATGGCAGGAGTTGGAAGGGACCTCTGGAGATCATCTAGTCCAACCCCTCTGCCAGAGCAGTTACATCTAGAGCAGGTCACACAGGATCATGTCCAGGAGGGTTTTGATCATCTCCAGGAGGGTTCTGATCATCTCCAGAGATGGAGACTCCACACCCTCTCTGGGCAGCCTGTCCCAGGGCTCCAACACCCTCAAAGCAAAGAAGTTTTTCCTCATCATGTCCTTGCCTCCTCCTCACACATGGTATAAAGAAAAGCTCTTGAATCCTTCTTCAATAGATTACAGAAACACAGATCCTTCCTGGAAGGCTGTATAAAGCCTGCACGTAGAGAAAGATCTAGGGACCAAGAAAGAACACAAAGGTTAGAAGAAGATGGGAAGAGCAGAAGTGTTTGGATCACATCTGTTGTGCACACCCCTAGTCCCAGGGCACAGTCTATGTTTTTAGCCCCGTAGTCGTGTTTTTACCCCAGAACAAGATGCATGAAGTTACATCAACCTACAGAAAAGGGAAAACCTCCCTCCACCTCCCCTGGGAGAACCTGCAGCTCAGCCATAGTGACTTGCTCTGGAGGACACGCCTTGTGCGCCAGCACAGCAGGTCTGTGGGTGAGCATCACCAGCAGTCCACCCCCTGCAAGATCTCACCAGCTTTGGTGACCCTTCTGATAAAACACAGCTCACCATGTTTCACTGCTTCAGGAGCCAGGGATACAATTTTATAGGGTAAGCCACTGCACCTTCATGTCTGCACTCACGTTCCACAAGCTGCACCAAGGGCAGTTGAGATTGGATGTGAGGAAGAATTTCTTTGCTGCAAGGGTTGTCAGGCATTGGAAGGGGTTGGCCAGGGCACTGGTGGAGTCCCCATCCCTGGAGGGATTGAAGAGTCATGTAGACACAGTGCTGAGGGACATGGGTTAGTCATAGGGGACTTGTCAGTGTTGGGTTCATGATTGGACTCGATGATCTTGAAGGTCTTTTCCAATCTGGGCAATTCTGTGTGAATCACTGTGTTTCTGTCCCAGCTGCCTGGAGATGCTGAAAGATCAGTGGGTTTTAGGAGGCTGGGAGTAGAGCAAAGGATGTCTTCTTCAGCATGATGTCTCATCTCATGCATACTCTCATACACACACATCTTGCACTGAAAACAAGCAAACCTCAGGCACAAAAGATACCCTGATGCCTTGACCAGCTTTGATCAGATAACATGATTATCACACGGTGATTTTTTTTCCCTTTAATTCCACATGACAAATTCCTGTCAGCACTACATAGAGAAATTAAGATCACATTTAAACTTCATCATTTTTAACACACAATATCCTTTTTCATAAGCCTCAGTGAAGATGATTTAGGCATATTTATAGTAATATTAACCACATTTCTTCTGCAGGACACTATTATTCTCAGAATAGACAAGCTGGATACCAGTTGTCACGCAAAACTGCCATTAAAACATGCTTCCAAACCTCCAAATTCCTATGTAAATAGTATCTTCATCAGAACATCTTTAAAACTTATAAATAACTTGCCCTTGTTTCCTAGATAGGGAAACTGAACCAAGATGAGATGATGAATCGTCATTTCTGTTTGATTCCTAAAGTTGTGTGGTCGATTATTCTCAAGGGAATCGCACCCGATGAATGCTGAGGCTACACCCCAAACTTTTTGAAAGTAAAACACAGATACACTGAAATGTTGGTATTCAAAGAGTTTTGGTAGAACAAGGAGGGGAAAAAAAACCAACACTGACTGTAATACCATCCTTTCAGAGGAGACACTCGCACAACCTATAGCAATAGGAGAAAAGGAGGCTGAGGGGAGACCTTGTGGCTCTGTCCAAGTCCCTGAAAGGAGGTTGGAGAGAGGTGGGGGTGGGTCTGTTCAACCAAGGAACAAGTGGCAGGACAAGAGGAAATGGCCTCAAGTTGCAGTTGAGGGCAGTTGAGATTGGATGTGAGGCAAAATTTCTCCACTGAAAGGGTTGTCAAGCATTGGAACAGGCTCTCCAGGGCGGTGGTGGAGTCCCCATCCCTGGAGGGATTTAAAAGACGGGTAGACGAGGTGCTCAGGGACATGGGTTTAGAGGTGGAATTAGTAGTGTTGGGTTTATGGTTGGACTCAATAATCATAAAGGTCTTTTGCAACCACTACGATTCTGTGATATTCTGTAGTATAAAACCTGAACATCTTTGCTTAAAAAAGTGTTATCAGGATATATGGAGAAAGAAGAAAAGCTACCAGAACACAGTGCACCTCCTTCCCAGTAGGATTAAGCAAGGGACTGCAGTCCCAACAGTGCTGTGTCTGCCAGCCAATGATGACCACAGACACTCAATGGGGCTCAAAAGCAGAACTGGAGAACTAAACCCAACCTGGTGCAGTGTCAACTTCAGACACATTTCAGAAGAAATGATCTGCAAATTCTATAAAACCAACCAGTTTGCCAACCTTGGTCAGTTCTTCACTTATTCATTCCCTTCACCTTTTCAGGACTGAAGTCCCCTTGCACATTTTTATTCTTCCTTTAGGTGCCATGAGAAAAGGTCCAGGCTTTAAAGTCACTACAGTTTTACCAGCTGGATCAGAGGTTCCTGTTTTCCACCAGAAATCCAACTCCTCATCCTTTCACATCCAAACAGCAAAGCTGAACACAAATTGGTAGTTATGCCATTTGAATTCAGGAATTATGCACTTACTGAGACAACATCTGCCTCCTGTCCCCAAAATCTTCACCAGTTCAGGTTACTGACAACAGCTGTAAACGATCCAACAATTCCTACTATAAAGTTATTATGTTTTATGTAGCTCTGAGTTTTCTTTGGGCTCAACATATGAATTTAGATAAAACAAGTTAATAGAATATCATAGAATGGTTTGGGTTGGAAGGCACCTTAAAGCTCATCCAGTTCCAACCCCCCTGCCAGCAGCAGGGACACCTTCCACTAGACCAGGTTGCTCAAAGCCTCATCCAACCTGGCCACAAATACTTCCAGGGAGGAGCAGCCACAGCTTCTCTGGCCAACCTGGGACACTGGCTCACCACATCCACTAGAGGGAAAAGAAAAAAAAATATATATATATATTTATATATTTCCAGCAACACTAGAATGGCTGTTTTAGGAAAAAAAAACGTGCATAGGCGGGAAGTCAAGCTCTGTTTTTAACTTTGAGCCACTTCAACACCTCCTCAAAATGATTCATCCTCTAAAAGTTGAACGAGGGCAGATTTAAACGCCCATTACCATTCCCGAAATGAAAAACTCTTGACTTGAAAGAATCATTGCAACCTGTTTTTGTGAGAAACAGACACCGATTGACCCAAATTTAAAGATCTGCCTGTTATGTGTTTGGATGCAATAAATCAATCAGTGAACAAAAGTGCACTAACATACTGTCAAGCAAGCAGGCAGCAGCAACAGAAATAAGTGCTCCTGGAAATACAGAGTCTATCTTGTACAACAAGAAATTTAATTCCAAATCTTTCAACAAAAACAAAAGCAACTGACCAGACAATTCTGCCTGGTTTTAATCTCCATTTGAAAAAAATAAAAATCACAGAACCATCAATGAGCTCAACAGTAATTATTTCCCTTGGAATTCAATACTTTTTTTTCCAAGTGGACCAGTAACTTTGATGTCTGCTCACAATTCAGATACAGTAGAATATTTTTTTCCAGCAGTACAGGAAATAACGAAGGAGTTTTCCCTGATTTTTTTTTCATGTAACACTGACCTGCACAGTCAGCATTTCAACCTCATACTACTTTGCATCTCAGGTATGGCAATGGCCAGAAGTTTTTTTGCTTGGCATCGCCTTTGCTGATTCTACACAAGATCAAAGTATGTAACAAAAGCAGCCGTTGGAGATAGCAAGCTCTAAAATTGCTATAAAATTCATGTGACACCCTCCACTCTGCATTAATAGGGTATCAGCCGTGTAAATTAATCATTAAACAAGCAGGTGCACAACTTTGGCAGGAAAAGTGCTGCACATTGCTACCAAAAAAAACCACAAAAAACCCAAAAAAACCTTCACAAAGCCATCTTGAAAAATTTATTTTAGAACTCAAACGTGTTCTCCATCCTAACATCCAAAAATTGCACACAGGGTAAACCACAATCATAGATTTTCTCTAGATAAGGCAATTACATTCAAAATATCTGACAACCGTGCCACAATACCAACACTTAGAGCATTACAAAACTGTGAAAGGAAGGATTATAATGACACATACACAAAGATATTGGGGAAAAAAAACATAAAAAAACCCCAATAAACAGCTATACATTACACTGGAGGTGTAATTTTTTTTTCCACAGCTACACTAATGACTGAAAAACAGCAGGGATGAAAACTACCACAGCTTGAAAAGTAGAGTAATTGAAGACACAGTTACTCTTTCACTTCACAATGAAATAATATTAAATCCAACCTAAATTTTCTCAATGGAAAAACAGTTCTCACCTTCTGTATTTTGAGTTCAGAAAAGGAATTTACAACAAAAATGCTTAATGATCCGTGCCAAGCTTCTTACACTTTGAGCAGACAAGCACCACCTTGGAGACGAGGACGAGATTTTCACGCAATACAAACACTGACTAAGAAGAAAGTCTGCAAAAGAGTGTTTTCCTAATGCAGCCTTCCTAATTTTGGGTCCTTTCAGATTACAGAAGCTATTAAAGAAAAAAAAAAACAAGGTTTCTAAAAAACAGGAAATACAAAGAGAAGAGAAATAATAGAAAAACTGGGATTTTCACAGCTGTGTTCCTACACCCTGTGTTAGTCCCCACAGAAAACTGAGTGGCACTGGCTAATGGTAAAAACACTACAGATGATTTTCACCCATAACAGAACATGTCACACTCTCTACCTACACGAAGCAACAAGACCTATTTGAATTTTTCTGACATGCAGTAAGAGATGCCACAACACCAGAGATGGGTGTTGTGCACAGCGACGCTGTTTCTTCTGCACCTATACGCTCAGCAGGCATGGGATGGAAAAAACCATAGTGACCCCTCGCTTCACAGAGTCACCCAGAACTGCCCAGATTGGAAAAGACATTCAAGATCATCGAGTCCA
>NW_010313490.1:0-4990 GCF_000700745.2 Antrostomus carolinensis
ATTTGTGCTTGGGGTTGCCCTGACTCAGGTGAAGTCTGTGGTTATCTCATGTTTGTCCCCCAGTCCCAAGCAGCGTCTCCTGCTGTCTCTCATCCTTTGCTGTATCTGCTCCCGTGGGCACAAGGGGCTGAATTAAATAAACTGTGGTCCTTGCTAAATATCTGTCACATATTGACTCAGGCTGTAGCGTGAGCTGACGAGACTGAAGCTAATGGTGTAATTCTCCCTTGTTTGGCCTGTGCACGTATTGGCAGTTTCATTGCAGATGGTATAAGAAATTTAGGTCTTACCTTGACTCCATCTCAAGAGGAGGAAAAAGAAGCCTCAGGCTTATAGTGACAGTAGGGAGAGATGTGAGGGGGAGTGTTTGTGAAGATATTATTTGGGGATGATAAAAACTCTTCCTAATGAATGAGGTCATAAGATAAAATTAAGGAGTTGTTGTTAATTGTGTGCTATTACAGATGTCTTGAAATCATCTCCCGTGTTCTGGTCCATTGCCATACCCCTGGGATAATTTTTCTTAATCTGTTGAAAATGAAATCCAAAAAAATGAGACAATCTGGCTGGTTGAGGTTTTGGCGTAGATGGGCAATGCTGGTATCTACTGGCTTCATGTCTTCTGTGGATGCTTTACCCTCTATGGAGGTGAGGGTGTCTAGAAAGAGACTGTGAGGGTGGTGAGACAGTGTCCCAGGGTGCCCAAGGAAGCTGTGGCTGCTCCTCCCTGGAAGTGTTGAAGGCCAGGTTGGATGAGGCTTTGAGCAACGTGGTCTAGTGGAAGGTGTCCCTGCTGATGGCAGGGGAGTTGGAACTGGATGATCCTTAAGGTCCCTTCCAATCCAAACCATTCTAGGATTCTGTGATCTTTTTTTACTTGGGTTGATGATTTATGGACAACTCTGTGTTTTTGTGATGCTACTGCAAAGTGACAAAGCACTGATATCTCCAAGCAGACAGTGAAATGGGGATACCAAGAGGTGTCTGAATTCATATGAGTCATCTGAAGAGCTGATGGTGGAACTGGAGCTAAAACATGCAACTTCCCTCATGTTTCAGAGCTACCGTGCAGCCTGTCCTTCAAACTCCTGGGAAACCTGTGGGATTTTTTGAGGTTATCTTGGTGAGGTTTATTGCTGATATGAATGAACCTTGAGATCCAAACCAATAAAGAGGCAACTTCAGGACCAGTCCCGCTTGAGTGACTGCAGAGATCTCGCTGCTGGTGGGAGCTTATGGAAATGGTGAGCTCTTGAGTTGGTTTGGTGGTTTTTTTGGTGTTTTTTGTTAATTTGGTGGGTTTTTTTAGGACATCTTTTATTCTCTTCACCCCCCCCAACTTTTTGCCGCAGTTTTGCTGCAGGCAGCAAGATCTCCATTGCAGGTTTCAGCTTCGTGGGAGCTTTACGCCTCCAACTGCTCAGTTCTTAGCTGATCTTTAGTAGCCTAGAGACCAAATGTAATGCAGCAAATTCATCATATACTAAAATATTTCCTCATATTACTGTAAAGGTCATTGACAGCAGTGAAGGCTCAGGACAATACAGCCTTGAATCTTTCCAAAGATGGTATCTGTCACCACTCTCTTTTGGGAGCAGTGTCCCTTAAATTACCTGGAATAACATATCCTTGGCACATGATTTTGGGGTGTGTTCACAGCTCAATCTTTGGATCTTTCACAGGTCAATAAATAAGTGTTCTACTGCATCTGAAAGTTACCAGCTGTATTTGATTTTGTTGTGTGGACTCCCAGGCAGGAAGGCTTGAGCAGGAAAAGTGTCTTGTAGGTTTTTTTTTGCTCGATTTAAGTAATTTGCAGAGTTGTATGAGAAAAATCTCTGCAATTTTATTTCTATTAAGATTACAGTAATTTAGAATAGTTATTAATGCTGAAGGGCATTTTTGCTCCTACATGTGTAGGAGTCAATGACTTGTTGCATAACATGATTTGGAAAGATAGCGATGAAAGAGCTTCTCAGCGATGAGATGGGCTGGGATTTGCCTTCCCCTGAACCACAAAATGAAGTAGCATTTGGCAGCTGGATTTGGGACTGTGAGGAGGTTGTAGAGAGGTGGGTGTTGGTCTCTTCTCCCAGGCAACAAGCGATAGAATGAGAGGAAATGGCCTCAAGTTGCACCAGGGGAGGTTTCAATTGGATCTGAGGAAAAACTTCTTCACCCAAAGGGTGGTCAAGCATTGGAACAGGCTGCCCAGGGAGGTGGTGGAGTCACCTTCCCTGGTGGGATGGGAATTAATAGACAGGTAGAGGAGGTGCTCAGGCACATGGGTTAGAGGTAGAATTGGTAGCATTGGGTTTATGGTTGGATTTGGTGATCTTAAAAGTCTTTTCCAACCACTGTGATTCCATGAGGAACCTCTCAAACCATTTTCACAGGTGCTTGAGTGATGGTGTGAGACTGTTCCCTGTTGGAGGGCCCTGGATGCTGTAGGATATACGAGTGACCTGTTTGCTGGTACTTTTAGCATCTGGCTTGGATTAATTTGTTCAGCCAGCTGATGCCCAATTCCTTTTTATAATGGTGTGTCTTTAAGCACCAGTTAGATGATGGGATGCTGAGGAGCACTTTGAGAGTCTGGCCTTGCAAAATGCAGCTCGTTAATTGAAGCTCTGCTCGCTTTCAAGGCTGCCTCTTCGAGTTCTGATGTCTCTCATCCTAACGATATTCCAGATATTTCTCATTGACTGCAGATAAAACACTGACTGATCCTCACTCTGTTAGACGGGGCCTGCGGTTCCTCTGCCAAGCATCTTCTCCTGGCATGCACATTTGTCACCTGTGACCACTCCTCTTGCTGTGATGGGTTCTTGTCTCATCCCACCCAGAGTTTTGCTAATTGGATGTGAGCATTGAAGGGGCAGCGTTTATTGCTGGGTGTCACGAGGAAGCTCTTTGCCCGAGTGTGTGTGTGTTTCAAACAACTTTGTCTGTCACAATCAGACAGATCTCTGGGTAGTCCAGCAAATCTCTCGATTATGAGGGTGGAAAATAATACTCTTTGATTTACAGATGTTGCTGCACAAAGAAGTGCTTCAGTGAATCCTCTGAGCAGCGATATCCGGGTGTGTTTGGCATCCTCAGTTTCTGAGTCCATCCTTTTTCTGAACGTATCCTGAATTTCTGCATGCTTTTCTAGATGGAGTGTGCAGTTGCTTGCACGTGTAACATGAGCAGCCACTTTACAGACAGGAAGATTATTAATCATTTTTCAGGAGTTTTTTAAGCCAAGTTGAAGGATTACATCAGGTCAAGAGAAATGTAATGACCCAATTTCTTGGGGGCCTACAAGAAAGCTTGGGGAAGGGCTTCTCATAAGGGCAGTTAATGACAAAACAAGGGGAAATGGGTTTAAGCTGAAAGAGGGGAGGTTTAGATGAGATATTAGGAAGAAGTTCTTCACTGTGAGGGTGGTCAGACACTGGAACAGGTTGCCCAAGGAAGTTGTAGATGCCCCCTCCCTGGAAGTGTTGAAGGCCAGGCTGGATGAGGCTTTGAGCAACCTGGTCTAGTGGAAGGTGTCCCTGCTGCTGGCAGGGGGGTTGGAACTGGATGAGTTTTAAGGTCCCTTCCAACCCAAACCATTCTATGATTCTATGATTAAGAGTCCTTGAAGTTTACAGTAGAAAAGCCAAAGGATGATAAGACCTATTGATGTTTTTCTCATTTTACAGGCAGGGTTGAAACAGGGAAGGAGATGAAGCATATTTTGAATTAAATCCTCTAAACACCTTTTCCTTCTTTCCCTTAGGAAGTTGTAGACAAACTTGGAACCATTTTCCAGTGTCTGTACCTCTGTGAGCAGTGGAAGGGAGAAAGAGATGCAGCAGTGTCCTGGTTTCAACTGGGACAGAGTGAATTTTCTTTGTTGTAGCTGGTGTAATACCGGGTTTTGGATTTAGAATAAGAATATTGGTAAACAGCGAACCGATAAGAATATTGGTGAGAATATTTGAATTGATAAGAATATTGGGGGGAAAAACTAAACCACTGATGTTTTAGTTGTGGATGAACAGTGCTTGCACTAAGTCAGGGGCTCTTCAGCTTTTCATACTGCCGTGCCAGTGAGGAGGCTGGGGGTGTGTAAGAATCATAGAATCCCAGACTGGTTTGGGTTGGAAGGGACCTTAAAGATCATCCAGTTCCAACCCCCCTGCCATCAGCAGGGACACCTTCCACTAGACCAGGTTACTCAAAGCCTCATCCAGCCTGGAAGAAGTAAGAAGTTGGGAGGGGACACAGAATCACAGGATGTTGAGGATTGGAAGGGACCTTGAAAGATCATCCAGTCCAATCCCCCTGCCAGAGCAGGAACCTCAATGAGATCACACAGGAAGGCGTCCAGGCAGGTCTTGAATGTCTCCAGAGAAGGAGACTCCACAACCTCCCTGACACAGCCGGGACAGCTGTCCCCAACTGACCACAGGGATCTTCCAGACCATATGATGTCATGCTCAGCATATAAAGATGAGGGAAGAAGGAGGGAAAGGTGGAATGTTCAGAGTGATGGCATTTGTCTTCCCAAGTAACCATTATGTGTGAGGAAGGCATCTCCATGCCTTCCTGGAGATGGCTGAACACCTGCCTGCTGATGGGAAGCACTGAATGAATTCCTTGTTTTGCTTTGCTTGTGTGTGCAGCTTTCACTTTACCTGTTAAACTGTCTTTATCTCTACCTACAAATTTTCTCACTTTTACTTTTCTGATTCTTTTCCCCTACCCTACAGCGCGGCAGTGAGCGAGCGGCTGTGTGGTGCTTAGTTGCTGGCTGGGGTTAAACCATGACAAGCAGGCACGTTCATCTCCCGCCTGCAGCTCGTGGTGGCTGTTTTGGTGAGGGTGCACCAGCTTCAGGAGTGGTGCAGATATTTGTGAAGGATCATAGAATCCCAGAGTGGTTTGGGTTGGAAGGGCCCTTCAAGATCATCCAGTTCCAACCCCCCTGCCATCAGCAGGGACACCTTCCACTAGA